>NC_134920.1:10600000-10845000 GCF_051014615.1 Bombus vancouverensis nearcticus | reverse complement strand
CACATATTTATTACTTTATCGTCTCGCGATCCTTCTTCGTTCTCGTGTCCACCACCTGATCTCGTTGTCGTTGTTTCCTCCTTTGTTTCTCTATTTTTTTTTTCTTTTTTTTTTTTTTTATTCCTTTTCATTCCTATCTTGTTCGTCCATCTAACGCTTCCTTGAGCCGTCTGGAAGGACGCGAGAGATTTGGGCCTTACGAAACGTTTTTAAACGGAAAGGAAAGCGACGCCGTTGGACGCTCGACGCCCGCGACGGGGGTGGCCGTCGCGCCACGTCTCAACACACTACTACCTCGCAAATTTCAGAGCTACAAAGCAGATATTACCGTACCTCAATTACACGCATATACGATAGAGAACGCAGAGAAAAATGAAACTAGCCAGCGACAGGAACATAGGGAAGGAAGATAATGAAACAGATAAATACGAGATAACGAAACGATCGATATGATAAAGGATGAAGAACAATCGTATATAGGGAAGAATATATAGACGATAAGCCACGTTTCAGTTGTCGGATATATATCTCTTTCTTTTATCTTTTGTGTCTTTCTTTTTTTTTTTTTTTTTTTTTTTTTGTTGCGCCATCTTACAACACCATTGTGATGTACACACACGCATAGGGAAAACCCAGTTAGAGATTTCTTTCTTCCGATAATCATGCGTGTAAAACGATGATCCGCACGACGATATATAACTGTTGCATCGTGTCGTTGACGTTTGATACGCGCATGGAGATTTTGCACGATCGTAATCGACGCGAACGAGGAGAACGCAGTTACAACGTTACCACGTTGTAGTCACTGATCTTTATTCGGAGAATTTCAACCGTGGATATTTCGATTCTTACGTCTCGCAAACAGATAGCATCGTAAACATGTACAGTCGCTCTACATATATATATAAAAAATCCTCGTCGATCGATTCGATCGGACGAATCCCAAGTTCTACGGTCTTTGTTCGATCTGTTTCGTTTCCTTCGCTCGTTTCGCATGGGACGTGGACGAGTTCGAAAGCAACAGCGCAGATAGGAGAGATATATATAGATATATAATATTATACATATACTCGATGGTTAATAATAATAATAATAAAAAGAAAAGGAGAAGTAAGTCGTGCGCGCGAGAGAGAGAGAGAGAGAGAGAAAGAAAGAGAGAGAGAGAGAGAGAGAGAACGATCGCAAGCAGTAAGGAATAATCCAGCAAGAGAAATGTCCCCAACCCTATCCACAGACCCCCTCCCCCTTTCTACAATAGGAAATAGTTGAACGTGAAATAGCGATGATAAAACAATTATGAAATAGAATTATTGTATTCGCGAGCTCTGTCGAGGCGGAGGGCCTCTTCGTCGAAACAACGCGCGAGACCTCCATTTTTATTTTTTCGCGATTCTCGCTCGTTGCTGCTCGCCGGAGGCTCTCCTTTCTGAATGTACATAGTGTGAAGTAGCTAGAGTTTCTCGTTTCTCGTACGATCCCCTCCACGCGTTCGAACCACGATTTGCCTCGTATCGATACGAAGATGCCCGAGTCTCGTTGAACGTTGCCTGTTTCTCTTCTTACGCCGTCGCCCCCTCCGCCCTTCGCCGTTTTTTATCAACAAACCGTAGAAAACCGAAATAATCGTACACAGTTAAGAAATATATCCTGATACATCGTGCCTCGAGAACCTGCCGATCGGATGCGCGAGCCGAACAAAACGGATCCTATCGTTCGATCGTTCGATGCTCGTCTTTATTCGTTCAAACGAACGAGACGTAACGAAAGTATCGGGCATGGAAACTGTATCCGTTGGAATAGTTGACGGAATCGTTAACTAGCACGCGTCACTGCCAACCTTCGAAAAACCATCTCGACAGCAATAAAAAAGTGTCGTCCCGTATCCGGTAGCCAGCGGGGGTTCTCGTAATACGACTTCTGCGAAGTAAAGATATTAATAATTCTATAATATAGAACTGTAAAGACAGGATTATTGTAAATGCGTGATTATCGATTACGGGCGTAGAGGAAGAGAAAACAACGAGAGTCGGAACGTCGATAGGGAGGCGTAGGCTTCGACAGATTTCTAACTTCTTTTTTTTTTTTTTCTCTGTTGTGTCCATCGTCGAAGCGGAAGAGATGGACGAGAAACGAGGCACTCTACGGTCGTCAGAGCAAACAACCTGTTATATTTCGTCGCGCCGAATTGCCCGAGAGCGTCCAGAGAACCGCCGAGAACAAGACACAGGGTAGAGAGAGAGGGAGAGAGAGAGAATCGCTGAGAAGGTGGATTTTAGGCGCGCGAAAGTTTGCAGACAAAAGAGCGCGCGAGAGAGAGAGAGAGAGAGGGAGATAGAGAGAAAAAGAGAAGAAAACGGGTATTATGGATCGATCGGTTGCTCGGCGACTCGCGGACTCGTCTCGGGCTCGGTGGACGATGATTTGTTATTATACCGAAATCTGTTAGTTTTTTGTCCTACATATTAGCGTTAAAATAGAATGGGAATAGTAGAAATGCCGTTGTGTTGTTTTTTTGTCTCTTTTCTTTTTTTTTCTTTTTTTTTTTTTAAAGAGAACGATGAAGATAAAAAAGAAAAAGTAAATGTAATTACGAATCGACGATTTTTGTCATCGTGGGTATAATATAAACGCAGACGATATCGCGAACACGGGAGAACAAACGAATAGAAAGATGAAAAAAAAAAAAAGAAAAAAGAAGAAGATAAAGAAACGAAAATGGATTTTGAAAAGGTAATGAAAATTAAACGAAACGACATTAATAATGGGCATATTATGTGAATTCGATTCGCGCTACTGGTTGAAAAGATACAGGAAAAATCGGGCGAGACGCCGATGTACGCGCGTCTTTTTCATTTTGTAACGCTCATGCGCCAGCTAACGTCGCTTTTCTTTCTTTTGGCTAAACGCGCGGACAAAGCTGCCGTTTTGTTCGTGCCATCGAAATTCGAAAGTTCGCAAGAGAACGAGAGAAATCACTTTTCGTGTGTTTGCTTTTCGCGGAAGAAAGAAAAAAGGGAAAATTCGTGTATGCTTCCTTCCCTTCGTATCTCCACAAAATTTATCGCTTTTTAATTATTATCATTATTACTACTACTACATTACTACTACTACTACTACTACTACTACTACTACGATACTACTACTTACTACTACTACTACGCTACTACTACTACTACTACTACTACTACTACTATTACCATTATTATTCGTATTGTTATTATTCTTATTCTATTATTAATTAAGAAAATTACGGAGAACGAAGAGCGAGAGAAATCGATGTTGAAGCGCGCGCGTGAGCGAAGATGCACCGTGATCATCAGCGAGCGATACGCTCGACGAGAACAATTCCTCACAAATAAAGATGATAAAACGTAATTAAAAATAAAGATAAATAAAGTAATATTATAGATGAGAGAAAAAGGGAGTAGTAATGGTGAATTGAGGGAAAAAAGAACACACCCACACGCAAACGAACGACAAACGCAGCGAGACCGATTTGCTTAATCGCGAAATTTTATTAACTGTGTGTAACTCTGAAAATAAAAGTCTATTTGAATGTAAGCGCGTTACGCAAGAGAGGAAAGGAGAACGGTATTACTAATAAATATTATCAGTTATTCCTAAAACGAGTAAACTATAGAAAAAAAAAAAAAGAAAAGGAAAACGAAAAGCTGGACACACTTCATAAAATAGATAGATTTCAACGCAGGCAAAAGGACTTTCTTCATTCGTTTTTTCTTTCTTTTTTTTTTTTTGTCCCCCAGTTTCATCGTAAACGCGCATAATAATTACGCGTTTTTAGATGCCGCAAACAAAAGCCGAAGAAAAACTAAGGAACGTGTTAGGAGGGGGGGATGATATGCCCTCCGAGTTCAGGAAAAATAGTTCAAACGTGTTTCACGCGACGGTCAGAAAAGAAAAAGAAAGGAGGTGGAAAAAAAAGAGCGAAGAGTAGCCAGTGTAAAATTTTCCCTTTTTTTTTTTTTTTGTTTTTATATCCGAGCTCGTATCTCGAATTCGCAGAAAGAAAAGAACGGAAACACCGCGATCGTACTTTTTCGAAATTCTCTTTCGTACCTTTGCATCTTGCACGATTTCTATCGATCTCGGAATAATATCCAGAGAAAGAAAAGGAAAAAAGAGAAAGGGAAAACAAAGAAGTTCCTAATCACCGATGCTTTTTTTCCATTTCTATTTCCGCACATCCGAAACTTTTTCCCATTTTTATTCGTTCGTCGACATCGTTCTTCGATCGATTTGTACGAGATCTTCCATCGTTACCGTTACCTTCAACGTTACCTTCCACCTTGTACTTCTTGTTTTCGTCTTCCCTTGTCTGTCCATCCTTCCAATTTCGCTATCTCTCCGTCCTTGTCTTAGTCCACGGATAAAAAAAGGCAAAAGAACTGAAAAAAAAAGAACGAACGAATTCATAGCACTCGGAGCTACTTTTTTCCACTCTACAAGCTACATCTAAGAAGATAACCGAGGGAAATTTTTTTTTTTTATCGTCGTACGTATTCCGGGCAATGAAAGAACAGGAAAAGAAAATGGGAAAGAAGCGACAGTTGTCGCTTTCGGGTTGAATATTTTTTACATACACGAACACACACGCAAGCCACACAAGGACGAAAAAGTAATGAGAAATCAATCTATAATGAATTTATGTGTAACATTTAATTGAGGATTGTATGTAATTGTATATATATGTATATATATATATGAGTACAATGCAGTCCATGAGTTAAGATACATTCTCCTTTTTCTACAATGAAAAAAAAAATAAATTATTCTAGTTAATAAAAAAAAAAAAAATTACGGTGTGCGTTAGTGTCTCTTTTTTTTCTTTGATGCCAATCTTCCCGATGATCATCCATAAGAGTAACTTTTATTTAACGTCGCGAATGCCCATACACTCTGTAAACGAATTTTATTGTTGTGATGTGGAAATAAACGTTTCAAAAATTCTGAGGGTTTTGCTGAAATAAACCGAACAATCGCGTCGCCTACAATCTGTCAATGTCTTTCGATTTCACACATTTTCTTCGTTCGTGAATGAACTCCGCCTGTCCCACGTCTTCCCGCAATCTTCGACATGTTCACGAATCTACCTGTATATGTCGAAAATGGTTCAGGAAATTAACGAACGAGATATTTTTAATTTATCGATAAAGATGAATAAAAGAAAAAAGAAGGAGAAAAGAAAAAATACAATTTTGTAATAAAAGAGCAACGTTTCACTTCGCTAATATATTATGGAACACTTACTTCTAATACGTATATGTACAGGTCGCAATTAGACTTAATAGTGTCACATTGTAATTTACAATACGCATAGGAAAGAATTGACTAGATTTTACGTAAACGCTTAATACTTCTCGAATTATTCCGTCGACTTTCGATTTCTTTGAAAAACCTTCTTTATCGACGTGAAAACGGTCGATGCATCGGTACTATTACTTCTTGTCTCCTCGTGATTTGAAAAGAAATAGCGAACGATAAAACGCCGAAATCTCACGATCATTGGAAACGATCGTTCCTCCAAAAATGTTGCAATTGTCTTTGAAGCAATTGTTGATATAAATTGGTGGCTTGCCCCAAGAGTATCGTACCGACCGAGTCGAATTGGCGTTATGTCGGCCTGAGAGCACTGACCATGTCGCCCAATAATCGTTCCACGCTGACATCCCCTACCGTCGGCTTGAACAACAATTCTTGCAAGATAGATCGACAAAGCGCGCGTGCGGGCGGCAACAGCAGCAAAAGTCGTCCAACCCTCCGTGCATCCCTCTCACAGAATACAGCTACCGTTTGTTCTTGTAACGCTGTTATCCGCCCTGGTTCACATAGTCCTCGCGATTCTAAATAAATGTTCACATTCTTATCGCACGATTTCTCTAATTAACATTTGTGCGATTAATTTTAACATTTGTGCAAAGTTCTTTTACCTCCTTTGAAGAGAACTATGGCCTTCAAGCAGGCGTATTCCGAATGATCGACCCTGAGGAGAGCACATTTTGCCAATAACTCTCGCAGCTTCCTTACTTCGTCGACGAGCGTCTCTTTTCTTTCGGATGATAAATCGTTCGGTACCAAAGTGGATTCTTCGACTGGAAAGTTCCACTGCGCGGCGGTCAACACGAAAAGCTCGCTCCACGATTCTTCCAGTAGAATAGTTTGGTCCCTGTAGGGCAGCTTGAAAGAAACGCCAAACGATCTTTATTAACACGATGCTAATTCGTCTTTACATTTATATAAAGATCACGCGTGAGCACGCGGATTACTTGTAAGAACGAATGGATGCTTCTCGCCCATCTGACAGCAAAGAAGAGTAATTTCGCCGCAAATTCGTAGATGTTCTCCGTGGGTAAAATAGAGAAGCTAGATATATAATCCGTTGCTCCAGAGTTCGTAACGGACGGTGCTAGTCGAGCGCTTGCGAGTTCCTCTGCAAAATTCATAAATATTCGTCGTTCGAACAAACAAACGTATTTCGATAAACTAGCGAAATTTCTACGAGAAAATTCTTACCCTTTGGTTCGATTCTCGTTTCGATCGGTCCAGCCTCCTCGGAACTCGTCACCTCGTCCTCTTTAGCTGTGTTCACTGTTAACGGCTCTGTCGGTGAACGTGGCAAAAAATGTGCTACAAATGAAAAAAGTATCGTAGTAACTGTTTATACAACGTGAAATAATTTCCCATACGTTTTTATATGGAACATTAAAGATGAAATAATTTAGGATTAATTTACAATAGAGTAGATTGTTTCGCTTACCGACCGATGGTGTAAAAGCCGACATTGTCGGCTTGAAGGGAAATAGCGCAGGATACAAAAGGGGATGGTAAGGGTTGCTCGCTGCGTGGTAAACGTGTGGGATTCCAGGATATAATACCGACGGACCTCTTCTCGCGGCTGCGACCAGGGACGAGGTATTTCGTGGAGCTCTTTCGTGCTGCACCGCTGTGAGTATCATAATTCCTTAGTATGTCATATTCAGTTATGCATTTGTGGCCAGACAGACAATTTATTCTATTGGCGTCGAAACAATCCTAACTGTAATATTTTAGTTTTTAATATCAAGTAGTACCTCGGTAGGCATAAATTGTTTTTTAAGTCGTCAAGTATTTCGAGTACACGCGTACGAAATATATATCGTAAGCTTCACGATTAAATTCTACCAATTTAACGCTCGTATTAAAGTCTTATCTGGCACGAAACAGAATTATAAATTACCCCAACGAATTATCCCCCGTTTAAAATCAAACATCCCTTACCCACATATGTTGCTATACGAAAGCAAAATCCCGCTTCACCCTGCGATCGATTTCATGCTTTTTTTATAGCATCGGCAAGGATATAATCAAAACCATGAGAGTGGAGACCACTAATGGTACCTTTCCTGCCCTCCTTCGCTAATTGATATCCCCGCGCAATCAAGTGTTTGGATTATCGGGTCGGGCTAGAAGTGTTTACAAAACCTGTGAACGTCAGGCTGCTTGTGACACTGCTCGCGGCATGGCTAACTTTCCGGATTCTGGCGTGAGCAAGCACGAATATAGAATTTCATGTGGGTGCGAGCACCCTTTTTTTTCCTCTCTCTCTCTCTCTCTACTCGCCAGCCCTTCGAGCAACTTCCCTATTTCTTTGTTGGCGAACGGAACGTCACCATGCATTGTAATATTTTGGATGTTGGCTACGAATGTTCGTGCATTCGCGCGGGTACGCGGCCGCAATAACGGGGGACGTATCGGCGCCTGTCATCCGCAAACCTTTTGACGAACGTGTCGACGTCGAATCTCGGGTATGTTAAAGCGAAGCTAACTTTCCAGTAAGTTTCTTCTCGTTCCACGTGTGATGTATTTCAACGACGCTTTTAGAACGAGTATCGAAAATAGCGGATACGTTTCGAAACTGAACGTAAACCTCGTATGGTATTACGCGGAAATAGCGAATCACTTTGGACCGAGGTGATTCTTCGAGATTAAATTATGCCTTACGTTTGCACACGAACGAAAAGCTATTCGAGTTTTCGGCGCGCCTGGCAGTCTGACATTTGCAGCATATTTCGTACGAAGAGAGCCCTATGAAAGAGCGCCGAGTCGAATTTGTTACAAGTAAAGAATAAAAACGTAATCACCGTAGAAACGAAGCGTACCATCTCGTTTCATGTTGACCTGAAGGCACTTGGTAAACCGACATGCCTGGCACTGATTACGACGAGAAACGTCCACGATACAGCGACCGTTCTCCTTACAGACGTAATCCAGGTTTCTGCACGATGGAATTCAATATTAATAGAACTTAATTGCACAACTAGATTTCGTTAAATTTAAACCAACAGTTAATAGCGAAATAAATATTAGCATACGCCTCGTGTTTGCTAGCGACGCGGTTACATCGAAAACCACAGCAAGTTAATTACCTCGCATACCTGCGGATCGACCGCTTAAAGAAGCCACGGCATCCGTCGCAACTCGGTACTCCGTAATGCTTGCCGGATGCTTTGTCGCCGCAAACTTTGCACAAACTCTCACCCCGGCTACTCTCCTCCATGCTTTCCTGAAACTTGGTCGTGAAAATGCAATTAAGTTGTCAGATTTGAAACTGTTCGAAACCGATATCGCGAATTACACTTTTCTTTCTCGTTATTCGATTATAAATTTATTTCCTAAGATTCGACGATGTTCGTTGGTTCTTATCGTCAATAAACAGCGATAGCGTTGCTTTTTAGCGTTGCGATCCGATTTTCGTTGCGACCATCGCCGCTCTCCACGCGATGTCTCGTTCAACGAAGGAAGATATAGTCACGGCTCCTTGCATACTGCAACACCTAATGAAATGTTGAACGATGGTCGAACGTCGCTCGATTCTCTCAATGCTCGCGACTTATCCACCTCTCAAGTTCACCGATATTACACCGAGATAACGTCTCGTCACATTATTTACGCGATGTTTCTTATTCTTTCGACCAGCGATCGTAGATTACCCGTAAACGCACGCAAACGTCCGAGCTCTGATAATGACTCTTAAGGAAGAAAATCGCTTGCGCGATGAAGAAACGAAACGGTACAAAAGTCAGAAAGTCGGGGGGGAAAGTCCGACGTCGTAAAATATCCCTAACGCTTCCGTTGACTTTTGCAACCCCTTTCCCGGCGTTGCTCACGGCTGTTCTCCACCTCTTCGTTCTCCATGTCCCTTTCGCCGGCGAGACTTCCCTCTTTGTCGAGGGCCTCGGCCTGGCTCTGCCACGGTCTTTCTCGTTCTAACAGGACGCCCGGCCACCTGTAGGGTTCCCAGGCTCAATAATGCATCGGTGACGTGGAGCATCGCTCAGGCTCGTCGATGGTAAACCACCGAGAGAGTCCTGGTGGATGATGCCATGGTTCGCCGCACCCTTCGTCCCGAAGACCAGTTTCACCGACACCGTCATTATCGTTGCCGCCATCAACCCTCAAAGAGATCTGCTGCCAGTGCAGTGGCCTGACTTCTTAATAGTCTGGCCATAGACAGGCAGGAGGAACGCTGGCCGTCGCATGCGAGCGTTAACTTGCCATAATATTTTTATCGCCCGATGACTACTTTCGCGACGCACATGACGGAAGCGTTTCATAGTTGCACGATACGCGGACGAATCTCAATTTTTAATGGTAGCCGATTCACCATGCTTCGTTTGCCAACTTTTCTCGTCAATTGGCGAAACGGAGTTATCGATGGTCGTCGTGATTTGTTCTGCTACGTTACCGACTAGCAGAGTTTCTGAATCGACGTACTTTGACTCGTAACTATAGCCGACAAACGTGCGAGAGTAGATTTTTGGATACTCAGCCGCCTACGGCCAGATATTTTAAAACGTCTTGAAGCTCGTCGCGATGAAATTTGTCACGCAACCGAAAGTTCGAATATCGTAGTGGAACTATCGGTTCGCCGGTGTGCTGTTACACGTGGGCGGATTATTTAACCCTTGCTTGCACGAACACCCATCGCGTTTACGCACGCAGGTAACATATGTCGACCATTGCTTGAACACGAGCAATCTGGTACTCCTACGGAAAGTCAAACTTTGTCATTCCTCGTCAGGATAGGGGAAGCTAAGTAACCGTGGAAAATTACGCGCTTTGAAAAAAAAAGGGGACAGAGAAGGTACGCCAGAGACGCGGACCAAAAATTTCGACAACTTTGACGAGTAACGAAAGGCAGAACCGAACCGCGTACATTGACCGACAAAAGATATCGCAAATGGAATGTTGCGTAAGGCCCTTAACGTTGGCCCTTAATTAATGGGTTGATCAATAACGAGTCTTAAGACAGCTAACTTTGTATGCTATATCAACGACAACGAGCAATATCTGTAAATCGTTAATCATTAGAACGTTAATTAAATTAATAATATTCCTGTAAAGGAGAAAGGCTACGGTTACGACTACGAAATTATAATTTTTCAAGATATCACGCTAGTTTATGGCGAATGTATTTTTATCTAATATGCAAGTGGGTACCCTTGGACAGGAAATAAGTTAGAAAAGACGAGATCGGGTCTAGGACGATCGAAACAATTGAAAGTTGGAGGCAATGAGGAGGAGGATGGGTTATTTTTAGAAGCAATTTAATGCAAACCCATCGATCACTGGAACTTTGATAAGCTCGTCACAGTTGCGCTGCAACCTGGGTTAATGTCAGCTCGATGACTTTTCGATAGTTGTGCCCGGTGCAAGGCGACGAAAGTTGGTTGCGGTCGGTTGAAAATTCGACAAGCTCCTATGCAAATTTTTTTCCTCGTCACGTCATATGCGTCCTTTCGCATAAAAAATGCTGATGGATCGAGCACGAACAGACGACACCGTTCTCTCGCATCGCGTTTCATCAAATTCGAATCTGGAATATGATTTTCTCTGCTCATGATATAACATTTCCCCTTTACCTGCTGGTTTTCTCTTCTTTTTTCCATTGATGCAAGTTTTATCAATCTTTAGTATATATTTACTTGCAAATAATTTGTATAATTTCCTTAGAAATTCTGTCGCGTAAATCTTTGTTCTCGATTCTACGTCGAATTTATACGTAGACGTCGATCTTTATCGGCTATTTATTAGAAAGAAGTTAAGGAAAATAGCTTTTCGAACAGCTTCGCGCTGAAAGTTATGCAGCGAGTTATCCGTTTAACTTGCAGCTGTGCTACGTATTTCATTTAAAGTCGTTCCGCAAGTTAGTATCTGCTTTCATCGTTAAGACGCGATTTTAATTTTCAATTCCAAATTTTCATTATTACTAAGGCGAAGACTTTTAACGACTCTTCCAGTCATTTCGTTCAGATAATCTCACGTCGATATCTTTCATTGTCCAAGCACGATGCAAGGTCTGGGGTTCATTGAGAAAAAAAGCACGTGGCCTGTCACACCTTGCTGACTAACTTCCACCTGGACCTTCCGCTCGTGTCTACGAAATCGTCGATATCCTTTTCCCCTGAACCGTGGGGCGTCGGAAACTGTGATTTTTTTAAAACGAAAAGACGATATCAACGGTTCCCGCGGCGTTCCGGTATTTCGAACGAGCATTCAATTATAGAAGCTCACCGGTAAGTTCGTCGGTGTAGCGAAACATTTTTCTTCCACCCTGTCGAGGTTGTCGTCAATTTTTAAGGAGTTCCGCGTAAACAGTGTCGTTAGCCTATGCCACCCCTGACGTGACTTTTGTTGTCCGAAAGGGTCGACTGCAATTAGAAGCCTCTGAATAATTAATCGTTGCATCGCAATCGTAATGATAGCGTGGCTCGTGTTACGTCGCCTCATTTGCCTATTTAAACAATTTCGTCAGTTCGCGATAGATTGTATGTCGTGTGTTCCTTCGGCACGCAATGATATCCTACGCGCGTTAGAAGCGACATTAACGATACAATTGCTGGTTGAAGATCCAATTACCGCTACCGCGTCATTTTCTTTTTTTCTTTTTTTTTTACGCTAGTCTGTGTAGTCCATGATCCACGCAATTATCGCGACATTTCTCTTATCGTGTCGTTGCGACGCGATATATTTTTGTACGTCGCTTCGATGTTGCAACCTAATTGTCTTTCGTAATGTGATAGTGACAAGACCGTGCAAGTGTGGTACAACGTGGATCGTTTGATCTGTCTGATCTATTTGCATGAAGCGATATTTTTAGACGACGCGCGTTCCATCGGCAAACGATTGTTGGAAAGAGCCAACGGGAGGTCGGATCCGACTGTTAAATTCATTTAACGGCGCGTAGGATTAGTTTCGGTCGTGCACGTGCCCCGCTTCACACGATTGACAGTGATTGCGTGATTCGGTTGTACATGCCGTGCACGACGCTTGTGCTACAACGTGTAGTGGTTCCAGGAGACCCGTGATTTCACGTAACAGATACTTTTCTGGTTTTCGTGATACCGGCCCAACAACTGGTGCGCGTCTGTTCCCTGCTCGCTATTTTATTCCGATTCTTCCCGTATCTGCAGCGCTATTGCTTAACATTTATATGAACACGGGGCAACGAGTTCGATCTCGTACGGGACGATAGTCACGCGTCGGTAATTAAAAGTTTCCGTAACGATATCGCTGTATGCATAAATCGCATATGATCATCGTCGTAGGTCGTTCGCTATCTTCTGGAAGAATCAAACAAAAGAAAAGACGTTTCGCTTGCGAACGACGTCCGATATGGTCGTTCCAAAACTACCTCGTTGACGATCATTTTCCACCTTCTGTTCAAATATATCTCGCGAACTACGGATGATATCGAGCCATCAGGGACTTAACGCCTGGCCAATTCGAATCGCGTTGAACTTTGTTCGGTGTCGATCGAACGAATGGCGACGATTCCGAATAAAATAACGCTAGTTACAAAGATACATGGAAGGAAGAGAACACGATGAACGGCCAAGTATGGTCGAGTCTGGTAAACTTGTAATACCTATGGTTATGGTATAAATATAAAAGCGTCAAAGTAAGCGACGCGAATGGAAATACGTTGCATTTTTGCTGAATGGACACGATGGTTTTCGAGGGTGCGTCGCTTACTACGAGATATCGCCGGTCAAAAAAACATCGTGCTCCCGGCGCCACACAGGGTTTCACATTTGCCAAAGCGTTTTTAGCATATGCGTGGACCTGGCGCAACAGCAGCTATTATAGGCGACAGAGGCGAGCCGTGGACGGGCAATTACACGGCTCAGCGACGGAAAACCGGGTTTACAGGTGCGTTTACGCAGGGTAATCGACGAACTGTCGGACAGCGGCACATGCCACGGCTAGTCGCTCTGTGAACTCCCGACGAGAAATTCGCGAATTCTCTAGAGTTTCGGTCGTTTTATCGTCGCCTCCAAAGGGCTACGAGGAAGTAATCGATGCGGAGGGCGTAGATATAACGTAGACATTAGGAGAAAAGGGAAAATGGAGGGAATATTTAGTAAACTATGGTATGATTATTAGTTAACTATAAATAACTAACTATAAAGTTAGGTGTAAGCGGTAAGAAGCCGAACTTTCCATGAGGAACTAAATGGAAGGGAATGTTAAGCGTACGATATGTGGTAGTCTCTCAGTAAGAGCATAGTCTTTTGGTAAGGAATTGAAGTTATTGAAATTCTCTTACGTTATAAAACAGCATAAAGGACGATCAACGAATTCTAGGATAATTAATAAACAAGTAAAATTTGTACGAAAGAACGAAAAGGAGAGGCGAAAATTGATGGGTGGATCGTGGTCGTAAAATATTCATTGACAAAATGCAAATTTAGTGTATTCTCGTTGAATGACTTTCAAGCGCTGTTACTACGTATCGCTGTTCTGAAGGAAACATTGATTTTATTTTATTGTTAATACAGTTAATATTCGGACGCCATTTACAACAGAGTAACTTTTCGCAATTGAAGCAAACGAGTTGGAGCCTTCAGAGAAGACAAAGGCATTAGTTTACTTGACGAAGCGTAACAAAATTTGGCAAGAAATTGGAATTGTTCGGAATCTCGAAGAAAGTAGTAAGAGTCACTTTTTATGACTTTTTTATCCGAGCTTGTAACGAAAATGTCGGCGATACTTTTCATCGTAAAAAGCGACCTTTACTATTTTCTTCGCGATTCTGGCCAGTTGCAATTTCTTTGACACGTCGTCCAATAAACTAATTCTTTGAGCTTCTCAAGAAAACTCAAGTCGTTTGATCCAAGTCAAACCCTCGGTCGTCGAAATTGTTTCACGAATCTCGGTTGTCCCATTGGATCATGCAAACCATACTGAGTTTCCAAGTAGCTGCTGTTCGCAGTAATAACAGTGACACCGGATCGAAAGAATTTGGCAACGTAATTCGAACATCGTAGAATAGTGAATATTTTAATATTGTCACATTCTTAATATTTTTATCGACAAATTCGTATTTTTATCGACAGTTACTTATTTGTCCACTAGAAAATTTCGCACTCTACGCAACATTTTGGAAAATACGATCAATAGTGATTCCTTACCTGCGAGATAATCCGTCTGATTTTTACTGGCGAATCGCGGATTTCCTCCGATCTTAAAAGTTGATCGACGGTACAGATCTGGCTTAAATACGTCGTGGAAATTTACAGTCGAATCTTCGATAACGTTTCATCGTCTCTTAAGATTCCGAAACGAGTGACGATAGCCATCTTGTTCCAAAAGTAAACAAGATACGTACATATTTCATGGAAACGGTGCAGTTTCTTGATTTACCGTTTAAACGAACTATTTCTGCGCTATTAGATCCTCGATTTTACCATAAATATTTAGTAACATGTATCGCGCACTTTTAGCGATTCAATTTTGAAAAAGGAAGAGAAACGTCGATGACGTTCGATCAGTCTGTCACTCCGGTTCTACGTTAAGAACTAAAGCTAAGGGAAACAAATAAGATTGCTAATACAACGATCATTCCTCGCTCGAGATATCCAACGAAAACGCGAACATTTAACGAAAGAGGAATGCGAACGGAACGGAAAATCGTATGCATATAAAATGACGATTAAAGGACAAATGCGTATCGCCAAAACTCTTTCTTTCACTCGATTGGAAAACTACGATACGGCCGGAAATTTCTACACTTTTTTCCAAACCACACGGTAAACTCGTACCAAAGCTCCCAAGCAACGGGCCAAAATAATCAATTGCTCGATCTTCGAACCGATCATCCCTATGAAACCGGTAATCAACGAGAACCAGTTTACCAACCACCGTGCGAAATAATAATCACTCGAACCTCTTGCTCGTCCACGTTGCTTGTCAACGGTTCTCCGTACTCGCGAAGCCGATGAGCGTTTTGGTCGCAGCTCGAAGCGCAAAACCGAAGAGCGAGATCGGAGCGAAGTCGAAGCGACCGGAGCCGACGAAACGCGCGTGAAATCGAACCGGACGGGTTCCTCGTCGCCGATGACTAACGGCGCCGCAGATGCGCCACGTATACGCGTGATCTATGGCTCGCGGTTCCTGGCCTCTGTTCGCGGCTACAGGGGTGGCCGGATGTGGGTGAGCTGGCCAGGACGCGTCGCCTTTGATCGGGTTCGCGTCGGTACACGGCCAATCGAGAAATCGCGCGATCGGGGGTAGCCAGGAATCGCAGACGATTGGTCGACAGGCGGGGCGTACCGTACGAAGCTCACGGTGGTTGTACGAACACGGAGGGTCGCAACCCCTTGGCGGAGGGTAAGCTCCGCCGCCGGAAGCGCGAAAGTCAACTCGTCGTGCGTTTTCCCCCGTAATCGCGAAGTCTGTTCGAAGCGGAGGATCGGCGGAGGCCCGTGTGGCCGCGAGGAAACTCCATCAGCTTCGACTCGTTGTCGTTGCCCTCCCGCCCCCGGCTTCTTCGACGACTCGGTGTCACGGGTAAGGTGTATCTGACGGGGGATGCGATCGTGGAGCACGAGGGGATGAAATGGTTCGCGGCGATTCAAGAACATATTTCCATGTACCTCGTTTCTCGCTTTTCCATAACTTTCCGGGTATTTAATGGCACGATGGGTGTGACATTTGCTATCTTTCAGAGATACGAAGTAACACAGGTACTGTCTGGACGTGCTGTGAACAGACCGATCGAGCGAAAATGAATTTTTCATTTAAACTCGGTTATCGATAAATCTCAAAAGACCATTACCGATGACGGCCATTTAATTTTGTTTACCAAGAATCAATGTATATGCGCGAAATTTTGCTTGCTCCTCGGTAACTATTCTCCATGGCGCGAATTCTGTCTTTGTTACCGAGTAGCTGTTCGTAATCGAAATAAAATTTCTCTCGTCGATAATGATCACCGGTAGTCGACAAAATTTTCATCGTTTAAAATGGTTATCCTTGTAGCGGCACACGAGCTAGAGGAAAAATCAAATCGTGTTGTTGTTTCGCCTCGGAGTATCAATATCGTTAGGACTTACATGATGTGATAATAAATGATCTCCAGGTAAAACAATGTCACCGCTACGTGCAACAAAGACGAATTTGAATTTTCCGACTGTCTGCCGACCGGTATAAATAAACAGACGCGATCGCGAGCAAATCAGTATATACCGAGTTATCAGCGAGCAATTATACACTGTCTTAGCGAATGTGTTTGTACGAGCGTCTCTCGACATTATTTATATTTATTAATTTATTTAATTTAAATATATTGGACGGGTTGCAACAGCAAGTTCTCGTTATTCTACATTACAATCGTCTACAAGTCCTTTACATCCTTAACCAGGATATTTACTTCTTTTCTTACATTAACTCTCACACCGCAACTTTTAAAATCTGCCTTATAACGGTTACGATGTCTGGGCTCTATTTCTTGTTAATGAAATGTTCAAAGGTGATCTCGAAATTTACGAAGATTTTTTTCTTTTGGTCGCATTATTGATTTGAACGATGCTGCCAATCGTACCACTCGAGATTCAAATGGTTCATACTCGTTATCTACGAATGGAAATTCAAAATCGCGTTAAGTTAGCTTGAGCGGAGACTCTAACAAATGATTCTAACAATGAGCTGTGAATAAATTTCCATCGAGCTAGAGCTCCGGTTCATACAGTTTTCAGGAAAGTGACAGCGGTGAAACGTTAGTGAAAGACACCTGTATGCTTCGCACGGTACGGGCAACGTTACGAGAGATGGTCGTAATAACCATCGCCATCGTTGAATATTTTATTTATTATTGCTTGAAAATCAATGACCGTCGTTTCTCCTGCATGTATTATATAGCTATATCTACTGATCGTTAATTTGCATAATTGGGCTACTTTATGTCTCTGAACATTTCTAAAATATCAAAAATAGTAACAGTACGCGCGAATAACGAGAAAAATGAACATCCGAATTATCGAGAACAGAATTGGAAACGATTTGTACTGTAAATTAAAGCAAGTGGAGATAAAGTTACGCTACTAGTGTCAAAGGTTTTTAATTCTTCGTGGAGCGTTTCATTGCTAAAATATCGTAGTTTCACGATGTATTCCAAGTCTGTGAACACATTTTTCGACCTTCTAACAGATTACATTATCTTTCGTGTTTGATAGTCCATTTGATAAATAACTGAAAAAGATTATTTTTAGAACATTGGTTTCAACTTGATAGTCTCGAAGAGAAGAATTATTTTTCTGCTTAAACGAACATTTTTACCGAGTGAGATACAATAAAATTGAACAATCGCGATAACAGAGGAATCAAAGAAGAAAAAAAAGAAAGAAAAAGGGAACTTAATTTTCAACGCGTCGCGCGTCGATGCGATTCTGTCGGGGCAAAGTAAGCGGTCTGCACTTGATAGGTCGAAGGATCCGTAGGATTCTGAAGCACCTCCTCGACGTGGCAGGAGCAGAAAATCGCGTTGAAGTGGTAACGGTCGGGCTAATGGTTCGGAGACGATATTTTGTTAAACAAGGAAACCTTTTATCCCTCATACCATTTCTTGGACGAGCGCTCGGGAACAGGGACGGCTACGTTTCAAAAGAACTCGGCTTCCATCCACCCTCGTAGTAGTTACCCTCTGCACGCCACGAGTTTCATTAAACGTATTTACGTACTTTATTTTTTCTCTAAACATCGATTACCAATTGACGGCCTTATTTATGTTTTGAATGAACAGACATTTTTACTCGTTGAACTAAAATACAAATATTTCAGAATCTTTCCCTCTAATGGGTCGATTAATTATGCAACTGCTTCTCTGTTCGCCTTACTCGATCGGAAATATACTCTCTGCCAAGATACGTTAAAATATTTCACAGATGTTCGAAATATTCAATAGTAGAAGTAGGTACGAACGTATTTGAAGAAGTACCATCACTGATTTGCGACGCGCAGCGAGCTGAATCCTTCCAAGTTGAATCCGATACGACGCGAAGAAGGTCGCGATAAAAGCGGCCCTGCACCGTCACTTTGGTTTTCTTGTCGCGAGAAGAGAACGAGCTGGAAGTGTGAACCGCCGACCACCACGACAAGATACCACCTGCCCTTTCTCACGGTTCGCCCACGCATATAGCGCCATTCTCGCGAATTCCTTCGATCCCTTCTGGCCTGAATCACTTCTCACTTTCTTCAGCCCTTCCCAGATGCGAATCGATATGGTTCGCGTAACTATCCAGCCAACTCCTACGGAGTTCTGTTCGTGGTAAGCCTCGACTGACAAGTTAATTCACTCTCTACTCGTTCCGAGCAAATGATGCATGGAGACTCAATGGAAACACCGTGTGACTTAAGGACGTCATTTTTAACCACGTTCTATCCGTTGTCGAGCAGCTATGAATCTTATCAATCAATCTGTCTTTCTTGATGTCTATATCTCCGCATTGTTGACAATTTTATATGTCATCCTCGTAGTCAGTGATAGATTCGCATTCTGATATTATTATTTCGTGCTGGTTTAGAAGAAAATATGTATAAAAAAGATAGATAGACACTTGTTTTATGGTCGATTGTGGTCGTTTATCAAATTATTAGATAAGCAATTAAAAAGCAAATGGAAATTGACATAAAAAAATAGTAAAAATAAATGGTTCCGACCGGGATCGAACCGGCGACCTTCTGCGTGTAAAGCAGACGTGATAACCGCTACACCACGGAACCGACATGTCTGAAGCTCTTTTCATATTTTTCATATTATTCATAATATACAATCTTTATTTCTATTTATATTCACAAAAGTTATTCTACTAATTATATCTAATAGTACATTTA
Source organism: Bombus vancouverensis nearcticus (assembly GCF_051014615.1). Taxonomy (NCBI): domain Eukaryota; kingdom Metazoa; phylum Arthropoda; class Insecta; order Hymenoptera; family Apidae; genus Bombus; species Bombus vancouverensis. The sequence continues at coordinate 10,825,830 of NC_134920.1, read as the reverse complement.
ATTGCACAATACGAAAAAACACTCAATTTAGATAATAACAAGACCAGGGTTTAAGATAAAAACTGATAAAAATTGTATATAAGTATGAAGGATTAAATTCAATTGAGATTTGTACGTATTTAGAATCAATTAAAATTATATTTCAAGGCGGGAATAACGTTATAAAGTGAAAGCAATTTTATGTATTATTGCATTTTATTTATAAACATGTGAAAATTCGGCGTACATCGCACAGAATTAATGTAGATCACATACTTATGGCAGTGGTTACAATATTAATAATATACATATATATAAATAACAGTGTTAATACATTGTATTGCACCTTTTACATTCTACTTAAGTTCTGAATGGCACTTTTTTATTCTTTCGAACGTTTAAATCCGAAAAGATAATGATAATTGATATAAGTACACGGAAAAATATAATAGTCCTCACTATTGTACGTCTTAGTAAGAGAAATTTAGATGATTAATAAATTATTATCAGCTGATTGATATTACAGTGTCAAGGAAAAAATGATAGAAAATAATTATCGAATAATTTACAATTATACTTCAGTCTTGCCAATAGAGATTTGATAATTTGATTTACTTGAAGCAAATGGGTCCAACTGTAAAACCAAACGCTTGATGCGGCGATCCATAATCGACTGGGTAAAAATCCACCAATGGTAACTGTTGAAGCTTTTTACTGTAAACCAAGAACACTGTATCTCCTTTGCTTTTACGCATTTTACAATTGTCCGTAACGATCTGTGGCTTGATACCGGCATATGAAAATTCATCCTCGTTAGCACCAAGCAGTCGTAAAGATGAATTATAATTAAAATTCAAAACATTGTACCAAGCAACGCTATTAATGCAGGTATAAGTGAAATTTTGATAAGCTTCTTGGCTCAATAAACGCAGAAAATTTAATTGCACTACCCCAATAGCTTCGTATGTAATCTATAACATAACATACGATGGATAAGAGATTTTTATATTTTATATTTCAATATGTCATACAGGACTTGTTGTTTCTTATAGACATGTATTTCGTTAGATGAATGTAAACTCACTTTAAATCCTCCGCGCAAATTCGAGTACCAATCCGTTTTATTATTTTCTTTCCTCCATGGTATATTGGGCATTTGACTCGTGTGAATATCAGGGTATACGCAAGTTTCGCCCATATTCGTCATATTGCAATAAACATATACAGAGTCGTCAGCCATTCCTAAATTTGGATCGATCCAGTACCAACCTGTTTTGATAACCGTTATTTCGTAAGTTTTCAAATAACCGACAAAATCAGTAACCTCCGAACGAAGCAAATAGAATTACTGACCATCGTGAAAATGAGGATGGCCGTAAAATAAATCCTTGCAAGTCCTTACAGGATTTTCTCTGCTTCCAATCGGTTTGCGTATTCGATCCAATTCTTGTCTCATGGCGTATATAGAACTGTACATGTCCAAGAATTTTGGGCCAAATTCCTCTTCGATTTGATCATCCTTGTCCAACGTTTCTGAATCTTTCTCTTTCTCGTCTTCCGCGCTGCGAATAATAGTATCATCATCAGTAGTAGTACATTTACAGACATGAAAGTCAAACATACAAGGCCTAAAAGGTCTTACGTATTTGTCGAAATATCGCGCTTCCTTCGAAGAATTTGTTCTCTCGTGAATAACAACTCCGGAGGAATCATAGGTTGCTCTGCAGGTGGTCCAGGAGGACCTGGAGGTCCCGGAGGGCCGAGTTCGCCTTTTGGTCCATCGTTTCCAGCATTACCTTTGGGTCCTATTGCTCCTTCTATTCCTGGAAGTCCTGGAGGTCCATCGTTTCCTTTGAAACCCAATAAACCTGGTGGCCCTTGGTTACCCTTGGGTCCTTCGAGTCCTAGAGCACCTCGTGGTCCTTGTTCTCCCTTCTCACCCTGTTCTCCTTTGACTCCAACGTGTCCCAATTCACCTCGATGCCCTTTGATTCCTCGTTTACCTCTGTCACCCTTTGGACCTTTTGGTCCAACCGGTCCAACTTTTCCTGGAGCACCAACAGCTCCTGACATCCCTGGTGGACCATTTTCTCCAGCAAGTCCTGGCAATCCTCTTACACCTGGCAAACCTGATGGTCCTGGAAGACCCTGAGATCCTATGGAACCTGGAGGTCCCTGCGCTCCAGGCGGCCCCACGTCTCCTTTTTCACCAGGTAAACCTGGACTACCTTGCACTCCCGCTGGACCTTCGGATCCCTAAATAATAAATTAATTTTCATTACTAATTCAATACTGTTATTTGTTTAAAACAAATCCTTAAGATTTATCATCGTCAAGACTATAATAATGTATACTCGTTTTCCAGCAAGGCCAGGTAATCCTTCCTTTCCCGGGGGTCCAATCTCTCCTGGTGCGCCAGGATCTCCTGCTTTTCCATCTTCACCATTCTTACCAGGTTCCCCTTTTGGGCCGACTAAACCTGGTTCTCCTGGAGGTCCAGGAAAACCAGGTGGTCCTGCATTACCTTTTGGTCCTTCCGGACCATTTATACCACGACTTCCAGGCGGTCCTGGAGGTCCACTCTTACCTTCTTCTCCCTTTGGTCCTGGAGGGCCTCTTTCGCCCTACGATACACGTTTAGTTAAATTATAATAACGTAAAATTTATTTCCATAAATTTTTATTGAAATAATTATAGTATCATTCCTTACTTGTTTTCCTTCTGGACCTATTAAACCTGGAAGTCCTACCGCTCCAGATTCTCCTTTTGCTCCTTGACGACCTTCTACTCCCGGAGGACCTTGTAAACCTTCAGACCCTTTAGGGCCCCTTGGACCTTGTTCACCTGGATTTCCTGCCGGTCCTACAGGACCAACTATGCCAGTATCCCCCACTTCTCCTTTTAATCCTGATGGGCCAGGCAATCCTTGTGGCCCTACGGGACCAGGAGGACCTGATGCACCAACGGGACCATCTTCGCCTTTTGGTCCTCGCCTCCCGATTTCTCCAGGTGGTCCCTTTTCTCCTGGTAAGCCGATAGCACCAGGTTCACCTCGAAGTCCTTGTGCGCCAGGTGCTCCTGGAGGTCCCTGTGAAAAGTAAATCATAATTTACATTTTACTATTATGCTGTCGTATGATTACAATTACATTACGCTTACTGTTTCCGCTTGAGATCCTTTAAAGCCTTTTTCACCAGGTGGTCCAATATCTCCTTTGTCTCCATCTTCTCCTGGCACTCCAACAGGGCCAGGAGCTCCTGGTAAACCACGTTGCCCTGGTAAACCATCTCGCCCGGTAGGACCGACTGGTCCAGGCTCGCCCTGATAAGAATATGTATTATTTAATATGATTCATAATTTCGGTATCGCTTTATTATCATTTTAGTCATTTATTTTTATACTTGTATGTTATTATTACCCTGTCGCCTTTCAATCCGACTGGACCAGGTGGTCCTTTAGGTCCTTGCTTTCCTTGAGGTCCAGATTCGCCATCTTTCCCAGATTCTCCTTGAGCACCTTTATCGCCTGATGGACCTTGAAGCCCAGGTGGTCCTATCTCTCCTTTTGCACCTGGCATTCCCTGTTTTATAGAGAAGAGTTCAATTAATAAAAACACGTTACCTTGGAAACTTTAGTTATTATATTATTAGAAAGACAGACAAATACAAACCGGTAAACCATTTGCACCCCGTTCACCAGGAAATCCTGGTAGACCACCAGGACCTGGTGAACCTTCTTTTCCTTGTAAACCAGGTGGTCCTTGTGGTCCTTCTTTGCCTTGCTCTCCTGGGGAACCTGATTCTCCGGGAGCTCCTGGATTTCCTGGACTTCCAGGTTCTCCTGGTTGTCCAGGTTCACCAGCTGGACCTTGCGGTCCGATAACACCAGGCGCACCTGGTGGACCTGGCGGCCCAGAATCACCCACTGGTCCACGTTCACCAGAAGGTCCAGGGATTCCATCTTTACCATTGAGACCAGCTTGCCCAGGAGATCCCACAAATCCACGAGGTCCCTCGACTCCTGGCGTACCAGATTCTCCTTGTAATCCCGGAGGGCCTGGCTGGCCAGTATCACCTTTCGGTCCTGGCAATCCTTCGGCACCTCTTCTTCCACGAGCACCTCTAAATCCCTTTGTAAAAGATATTCTATTAATTCTTTTATGTGACAATATCATCGCTAATATTATTATGTATTTCCTTACGTACCCTAGGCCCTGGTTCACCACGTTCTCCTGACGCGCCATTGTTACCCTAAAATAACGAAATGATAAATCTCATTGTATTAAATTTTACTTGATAGGCTCCTTTTACCCTTTCTCCTTTATCTCCACTAGGGCCTTCTCTTCCTGGTTGACCTTTATCACCTTTTTCACCAACATTTCCAGGATATCCAACAAAACCTGGAGGACCAGTTTTACCTTTTTCACCAGGTAGTCCAACTAAACCGGTTTCACCACGTGGCCCTTCGAAACCTTTTGGTCCTTCTAAACCTTCCAATCCAGGAATTCCTTGTGGACCTGATAATCCAGGTTCTCCCTTAGCGCCAATGTCACCTTTCTCTCCTTCTGGACCTCTCTCTCCCTTTTCTCCGCGTTCACCAGGCGATCCACGTTTGCCTTCGTCGCCTTTCATGCCACGGACTCCCGGGAAGCCTATCGGACCTTGCGGTCCTTGAGGCCCTTGTTCACCTTTCATCCCAGGAACGCCTGGATTTCCCGGATGACCAGGAGATCCATCTGCTCCCGACAGACCAGGAATTCCAGGCTTCCCTTGTGGACCCTGATAAAATTGTTAAATAACTTCGTAGAAGATTTAATAAAAAGCAAATACTTTTTAAAAAAATTGTATCTAAGTAATTTACCACTAGACCAGTTGGACCCAAAAGACCTTGAGGTCCGGGTGGTCCTACAGGTCCAATTGGACCCGGAGAACCTGGCACACCTGGAGGGCCCGGTGGACCAGTATTGCCTTTTGCTCCTGGTGGACCTTCGCTTCCAGGAATACCTGGATTCCCTGGTAATCCAGGGAAACCTCGTGGGCCTATGAATCCTCTAGGTCCCTAAAGTAATTTCAAAAATACGATCTTCCGTTTTTATATGAATACAAGTATATTGTTGTATAATATTTTCGTTATTCACCATTTCACCCGGTAAGCCTGGTAAACCTGGAGGACCATCATCACCCTGCATTCCTTCATGACCTGGTAAACCTTGTTCACCGGTGGCACCTACAAATCCTCGTTCGCCTTTATCTCCTGGTAATCCAGGCAGTCCAGGCACACCCTGTTCTCCTTTCATTCCTGGTGGTCCACTTAAACCTCTTTCTCCGTCTCTCCCAGGTCGACCACGTCTACCCTCCCTGCCAGTATTTCCAGGAATACCTGTATGAATTTATTAAATGTTCCAATGTTTGTTTTGTCCAAATTATCCTGTTATAACATTTAAATATCCAACTTAACAAATTAATGGAACTTCAGGACTGTATACAGAAAAGAATTTATAAAACTGACCTCTTTCGCCACGAGGTCCAGATTCGCCAACTTCTCCAGGTTCTCCCTTCTGACCTTGAGGTCCAGGTGGTCCTTCGGGCCCAGCAATACCTGTAAGACCCATAGGACCTTCGGCACCTCTCATAGCCAACATATGCTGTGAAAGCATTTGTCTCAGAGCTTCCGCTTGAGTATCCGGTCCTTTCTCGTTTCCTTGCTGGTTAAGTGCTGGAATTATGAACACGTTTCCCGGTGGGCCAGCCGTGCCTTGCAAACCTGCTAACCCATCTCTTCCTGGTTCTCCTTTTTTACCAGGTGGGCCGGGCATCCCTGGTGGCCCCGGAAATCCCCGTGGCCCAGGCGAACCCCTACTACTATAATAAGCTGGATTGTAATACGATCCTTCCAACGATTCCGAATATTTCAAACCTCCTTGAACTTCTCTAGATAAATTGTCGGAAGTTTTAGAAATTTCTGGCGTTGTCGTTTGATAGCGATCTACTTCGACTGAATCGATGTTGTTGAAAACCTACATAAACATTTATTTAATAAATGATAAAACATTATTTATATTCCTTTAACCAATATTTTTCTCAAGTTCAATATGTTATGTTTTTAAGCAAATGAAAAACACGTTTTATTGTCTATTATTATAACGATTAACTCACGGCACTTTGATTGTGAAGGAACGTCTCCACAGTTGGTCTTGTTGCATATGTTGCATTCACTGGCCTATAAGCTAACTTGTAGTTGTCGCTGTCTTCGGTATCCTCGTTCCCTTCTTCACTCCCGTTCTCATAATCATCCTCCGTTCCTTTTACAAGATTTTCATCCTGCTCATTATACGAAGCATTTGGTCCAGATCTCTCAGATGTTCTGCCATAACTTCGAGGCGGGTGCAGATTGTCGTAATTCGTTTCATAATACGATCCAGCGGTTGAGAAGGGTTTGACCGGAGAACTAGAACTTGGGTCTGTCTGACTGTCGCCAATATTTGTACCCTCGTAATAAGTAGACGAGGTTGTACGCACGACGGAATTATAATTCCGCATATTCGAACGACCACTTTGTCTCGATTGACTTCTACAATTTGGCGCGAAAATCGTGCAAATTTCGTAAGCTGAGTCTGGTATCGGTGCAATCTTCAACATTTCCAGACCACCCTATGAATAATTCGAAATAAACGAACAAACCGTTAAACTGAATTCCGTCTTAGATTTCGTGTAGAATTAAACTCGTATGTTGTAATCAAGCACAATTAATTTGAATATTCTCCACTGACCATATACATGTTACCATCGACGATCTGTTGGCCGATAATTATGATGCCGCTGACGCTAATCGTTTCGTCAAGATTTCTACTTAATTCTTTGGAAATTTGTTGAGTACAATCGAAAATTAGCGTGACAGTATCGCCTTTGATGCTGATTCCTAGACGATGCCATTTTCCATCGGATATATCAATACCAAACGAAATTGGTTTATCCTCATCATCCGGAGTTGTACTGTAGTAAAGAGTGACATCATTGCCCAATGATAGTACCAACTGTTCCTCACCACTGTCGCTGTAGATCGCAAACAACGTGGCAGCCGAGGATCCTAATTTTGTAATCGTTAAATTGTATCGGTTATTATCTTATCTATGTGATTATAATCTATGATACGTAAAAGTACGATCAGGATAAATGTAAATCAATTAAAGAGAGTACTAACCGATTTTTGGCTTCGCGACGACTAAAATGGAAAAATCACGCGGTATACCAGTCGGAAACAAAGTGTTCGTATTGATCGTCAGTAGCGCGCTTTCCGTAATGTCATATGCTATTGTATCATTTCTGTGGCAACGATTTTCGGTTACGATCACTCCAACGGGCTCTTGGTGTATTCCCGTACCATCCATCAGGTCTACGATATTCTTTTCTGAAATTGTGAAATATCGTGATTCGCGTTCACTTTAAATGATTACTAACATATGCCTAAATAACATCAAAACTATGATTTTTCTAGAATTTCTTATTTAACAAAGTTCTTGCATACACAATTCTAGACATGTTTTCATAAAAAAGATATTTTGAAAATGTTTCTATAAATAAAATTTACGTATACTTTCTTCAATGTTAAAGTTTTCAGCGACCAGAATATCGTCGAAAACATACTTGCATCGCAATAAAATTTCACATAGATACATTTCATAGATAGATATAGCGATAGCATATATATATAGCATATGTAATTTCTTAACTAGCAATGAACCTGTTTTAGCCGAAACTTATGATTTTACATGGAAAGGGAAAGATGCGATTAAACAAGCATAATAGTACGATGACGGCACGACGAACAACCCAATAACCCCTAGAAACCCAATAACCCCTGATCTCGAAAGACGTAACTCATCGCGTTTAAACCAGTTTCATTAACAAGTCCTCTTTTCCTGAGTGGAACACACAGTTTTGCATGCTACGAACAGTGGCTCAATTAATGCAATAGAGATCACTTAAAAAGACATTCACTAGCAAATGGACTTGCTATTACATAGTTCACAGAATGATTATTTCAACTCGTGTACTTGTACATATCACACGGTGATCATTTAACCTATATAACTGGAATCTTATATTTTAAAGAATTATTTCTTTTTAGATATACATACTCATTCAGGTTTGTTCGATATAGATATTATTACAAATTACGAAATGCAGACATACGATCATAAAATCTGCTTTGAAATAGCGTATTCATTTTGGCCTGTCGTTTTACTGTTCTAAATCGTATACTTATTCGTCAGGACACAAAGTCAAACTGATTGTTAAGTTGGTCAAATTGTGATTTAAAAGGAATTGTTGCACATTTACCCATGTCTTGCAAGATAATATCGGCTAGCACCGGATACAGTCCTAATGCTACGAGAAGACAAAATGCCCAAGAAACGGAGTGGATATTGCGAGGCAGTCGCAGTGTTCTCCATTGCTGTTTCACGTGGTCCCGCCGCATGCTACCCTTTCTTCGTCAAATCATGTTTTTCACAGGGAACTTTTTCTGATACCAATCACCGTAAAAAGAACGCGCACTATCGGTAAAGCCACTAACGAACCGATCGGATGTGAAGTCGAGAAAGCCCGAGAAATTTATCTGAATATAATCGTTGTCACAATGCAGTCGCCCTTCCCCACGCGTTTCCTCTTCTTCTACTTCGATCCCTCCTTTCTAATATTCTATCTCCCCGCTTCTCTTTCACGTAAACGCCGATGCAACGATCCACATGCATTCCACACATGTGTATTTTAATTACAATCCCGCGTTTCTTCTGTTGACACTGATTCAGATAACACGTGGCACATCGAAAATGTGGTGCATTATGATCTACCCAGGGTAGGAATCTTTTCATCATCGAAATTTTTCTTATGAGAATACAAGCGAAATTCTATCTTGACTGTCGTACTGTTACATTATATATACTTACAAAAGTTCGTTCGAAAAAAAAAAAAAAAGAAATTGTTCCGCCAACGAATGTGGTCATCGTTTAACTATGAAACTTTCAATTAATTACTTCCTCGATACTTTTGATTAACTACTTCCCGACTTAAGTTACTTTATAAGAGTTCTCTATTCGGACCGAATGGAAATCAATATTTATCACGTTAAAGAGTATTAGTCGCAACGCATTTGAACGAGTAAAAGGTAATTTTTTTTTACGTGATGCACAAGTATATTTGTTCATTGATAGATTGATTCATCTATTTTTAATCTTTCGAAAATAATCGTATTGGTCACTGATCGAACCTAATGTGCTAATTAATATAATGTATTAATCAATAATATAAGCTAAGAATATTTTGGGAAATAATTATTTTAAATTATGATATTTCTGTCAGTTTATCACACTGCTAAAAATTAATTAATCTATAAATAAATTCGTTCAAATTATTTGTGCAGCAATTAATACCATATATGTACTTATAGGATACTACAACTTTTATATTATAATATAAGGCCAATTAATATCTTAAACATTTAATTAATTCTATCGATAAATTACCGATGATATGTACTATCTGTTAAAAGCTTGAAAGCAGATATATATACATACATATACTTTACTAAGAAAATTAATAATTCAAATAATTATTTTTATTTATTTTATATTTCGTATACCTCTTCGCTTTTAAAGAAAATTATTAATACATATAATGTATTCGTTGCATATAGTTTAAATACGAATATTAATGTACTTCGCTGTTCTATTTAAATATTCAAATATGTATTCTTGATATGCACATATCTGTAGTAAGTCAAGCAATACTGTTGCAGTTGGCGCCTAGTTGTACAGTGGCGTTGTAATTATATGCATCAGTTGTTCACATAACCTTATAAATAGGTTATATACAACGTTCCTTAGATAAATCTAATATACAATGCCAAAGAAACAAAAAGTGAAAATTTACAATACGAAGAAAAAACCATTTCCTGAAACAAAAATAATTACTAATCTACAATCTAAATATGATACTGTAAGTTCTAATTTCTTTTTTCAAGTCTGTAAAATTTATAAGATTTTATAAGATTTATATGTTTACAGATCGATGAAACGAAAATAACAAAATTTACAGATCTTCCACTCTCACCGAAAACTTTAAAGGGTCTGACAGAAAATAATTATATTGCAATGACAGATATTCAAAGACAAAGTATTGGATTAGCATTGCGTGGAAATGATATATTAGGAGCAGCAAAAACTGGCAGTGGGAAAACTTTGGCGTTTCTTATTCCAGTAAGAGATTTTATTAAATTTATGTAGTACTTTAATAAAGAAATTTGTAACAAAAATTTATAATAAAGGTCTTAAATTGTATAAGGTCTTAGAGATATTATATTGCAAACAATGGACAAGATTAGATGGACTTGGTGCACTTGTTATTACACCAACCAGAGAACTTGCTTATCAAATATATGAAACACTAAGAAAAGTTGGTCGACATCATGATATTTCTGCTGGTCTTATCATTGGTGGAAAAGATCTAAAATTTGAAAAAAGACGTATGGATCAATGCAATATTGTTATATGTACTCCTGGTCGTTTGTTACAACATATGGATGAAAATCCACTATTTGATTGTATAAATATGCAGGTAAATAGATATAGGAATATAAGTGGATCATTTGATGTGAAAATGTTAATTAGCTTAATCATCATTAAACAGATAAATAATAATTAAATAATAACAATGTATTTTTATTTACCTATATCTTTTATCTATCACAATTGTAGGTACTGGTATTAGATGAAGCTGATAGATGTTTAGATATGGGTTTTGAGCAAACCATGAATTCTATTATTGAGAATCTACCTCCAAAACGGCAAACCCTTTTATTTTCTGCAACACAAACAAAGTATGCATATTAAAAAAGAAGTAAAATATAATCATTCTTTATACTTATTAGATTATGTTTATTTAATTTTTTAACAGGTCCGTAAGAGACTTGGCCAGATTGAGTTTGAAAGATCCTATGTATGTGTCTGTCCATGAACATGCTACACATACCACACCTGAAGCACTTGAACAAAGTTATGTTGTTTGCGCTTTAGAAGACAAAGTTTCAATGTTGTGGTCATTCATACGTAATCATTTAAAACAAAAAATTATTGTTTTTTTCTCCAGTTGTAAACAGGTATAGCAATATTTGTTATAATTTATTTCAACTAAATATGAAGAATAATGTTATGGTATCTATTATCTTTAAGGTAAAATATATATTTGAAGTACTTTGTCGATTGAGACCTGGTATAAGTTTGTTAGCACTTTATGGTACCTTACATCAACTTAGAAGAATGGAAATTTACGAAACTTTTTGTAAAAAACAATCTGCAGTTTTGTTTGCAACTGATATTGCTGCTCGTGGGTTAGGTAAGGAAAAAGAATGATTCTTCACGTGGTTCTAAATTAGCCTGAATATCGCTATTCATAATCTAGATAAATTTTAGATTTCCCTGCTGTGGATTGGGTTGTACAAATGGACTGTCCTGAAGATGTAAATGCTTATATACATCGTGCTGGTAGAACAGCTAGATTTCAACGAAATGGTGAATGCTTGCTGGTTTTATTACCATCTGAAGAAAAAATGATTGAAAAACTTAAAGAGCGCAAAATTCCAATATCCATGATACAGTGAGTTAAAAGTCTTTCTTAAATAAATAATTAAACAACTCATAATGTTTATATATTCAAATAATATATATATATATATATATATAGAATTAACCCAAATAAATTGCAATCTCCACAACGTAAAATAGAAGCACTATTAGCAAGAGATGTTTTGTTAAAAGAAAGTGCTCAAAGAGGATTTGTATCATATATAAAATCAGTCTTCTTGATGAAAGATAAAGAAGTCTTTAATGTCCGTGCATTAAATACCGATTTATTTGCAAGGTATAGTATATATATAAATACACGTAATAATAATTTTAATGACATAAGCAACTTTTGATTTATTGTTTTGCAATTAATTTTTTTGTTTTAGATCTTTAGGTTTAGCCATACCTCCAAGAATTCGATTCCTTCAAAGAATGGAACAAAAACGACAACCATCTGATAAAAATAGTGAAAAAATGAAACAATTTACTGCTAATGATAAATTAAACTGCAATGTAGATGGGCAAATAAGTGACTATAAAGAAAATAAAGAAGAAGAAGAAATTAGATCTCCGACAATAAGTCCAAATAACTTTGCACTTGGTATAAAAATAAATGTCAAAATTTATCAAATTATGTATTTTTTTTTTATATGAATATATTTATTTTCTTATACAGATGATAGCGATGATGATGATATATTAACTGTGAAACGAAAAAATATAAACCTTGATGATATACCAATTGAAATCAATGATAAACAGGACGAAAATGTAAACAAAAAGAAAGCCGTTACAAAAGCCGCAATAGCTAAAAAAATTCTTCGAAAAAAAATAGTACCAAATAAAAAAATTACTTTTGATGATAGGGGAGAGGTTTGATTTATTTTTTCTTGCTTTTTCCATTAATTATAAATATAAATCTCTCAAATGTGCAATCATAACATATTTCACTTTACAGGAATTACTAAATCCCTCTAAAGATAAAGTTTCTGAATTAGCTAGACAATATGAAAATGAAGAAGGTTCTGGAATTAACATAGAAATAGCTAAACGGATATTACACGAAGAAGATAAATTTGATAAGCAACGCTTTAGGGAAAAAATAAAAGAAAAACATAGAGAAGAAAAAAGGAAACTAAAAGCTAGCAAGAAGAAAATAAATGATAAAAATGATGAAGATGATCGAGATGAAACTGAGAATACTATAAACGACTATGCTAGTGAGGAAGCAGACAGTGATTTAGATTTATCCTGGTTACCAGATCCAGATAAAATTTATGGCAAGCAGCAAGAAAATTATGAAGAAATTATGAATGTTCCAGAAACACAGGAAAGTGAAGAAGAAAGCAGCATACATAGGTTTGCATTTTAACAACTTGTATTAAATCATTATGTCTACAAAAATATATTTGTTTTATTTGTTTTATTTCTAATATTAATTTTATATTTGGTACACATATTTTTTTATCATTTACAGATCATCTAAAAGAAAACTCATAACACAAGATGAATATAAAAAGAAAAAAAAGAAACAAAGAACATGTCATGAAATAGATAATACAGATTTAAAAGTAGATGAGGAATTAGCATTACAACTTCTACAAAATTGAATTATTATATTAGGATTTTCACTGATCAAGATTTTAATAATTTTTATATATTCTATAATACAATATTGTTAATACTAAATATTTTTCACTATCTAAACATTTTGTAAATGAAATAAACTAAATTAAGTCCTCGGATATATTGTACTCGAAATCATTTGTTCAGTGAATTATCATTAGCATAAAATTATTAAAGACATGTATAAATATTACATAATTACAAGAAAATATTTTTATTTACATCTGAAATATTTTCAGATGTAAATAAAAAAATTTACATCTCAAACACGTCTTATAAGAATAATTACAATATTTAATTTCTATTGATATTAGTACTTATAGCATATATTTTACAAATTTTGAATATTAATAATTCAGTATATTACAATATCTTTATATTACATGAAATATCACTATAATACAGGTATCAAATTTGTCATTTTACTTAAAAATTGTCATAATTTTGTGCGATTTACACAATTGTATAGTATTCCTTTTAAGTAGAGAATACATTTACTACTGTCAACTGCAATGATATTTTAACATTATACCAAACACAATGAATATTCTTTCTAAAAAGCAAAATTAAATATATATGGTTCTACATTATTACGAGGGTGAGTCAAAAAGTAAGTTGCATTCGTCTATAACTTTTTGTATATTAAAAATATCTTGAGGAAACTTGGCAGCAAAGTGACAACATTTCTCAATACTTGTGTTCTAAGGTTATATTGATATTTTCGACATAACGATTGCCTTTCATTTGTTATCAATCGTGAAACATATCGCGTTCGTCGGATCGGACATTCACACTCGGCACGATCCACGAAGATATACTAGAAAAATTCAAGTGAAACGTATAGCAACTTCCGTACAGTCCAGACCCAGACCTTTCCCCTTATGACTTCGATGTCTTCAGGCCAATAAAAAAAGATGTTCCAAAGTGATACTGCTCTGATGAAAAAGGTCGAAGTGCGACGTGAAAATGGTTATCGCAAGTTGAGAGACAATTCTTCAACGATGCAATAGAAGAACTGGTATCGTGATATGATAAGTGTCTCAATAAACATTGGGATTATGTAAAAAAGTAGTACTTAGATTCTATTTTCAAATAAATACTAATCAAATAAAAACTAACTTCAAATACTGAATACTTCATTTTTTTAATACAAATACTACTTACTTTTTAACTCTCCCTCTCATATTAGGTTTACCAAGATACACTGTATCAGTCTTAATCAGATGCTGTTTTAATATATTTCATTATAGCATCAACAACTTCTCTACTGGTAGCTTGTCCACCAAGATCACGAGTATGTATACCTTGGTTAATAGTTCTATTGATAGCATTTTGAATTAACGTAGCATGATGCTTATGTCCAAGATGACGTAACATATCAACAGCAGCATTTAACATTGCAATAGGATTGGCAATATTTTTCCCAGCAATGCCTGTACCAGTATTACGAGTACCTGGTTCAAACACTGTATAATGGTCACCATAATTTTTACCTGACAATAATCCAGCACCACCTAATAAACCACATACTACATTTGATACAATTGCCCCATATAAATTGGTTGTTAACACTATATCAAACTGATGTGGATTGGAGACCAATTGCATACAAGTATTATCAATAATCATATCATTATGAGTAATATCTGGATAATCTTTTGCAACTCTTTTTGATGTTTCTAAAAACAACCCATCAGAAAGCTTCATTATATTTGCCTTATGAACTGTGGTAACTTTTTTTCTTCCATTTCGCTTAGCGTATTCAAATGCATATCTTGCAACACGTTCAGAATTAGTAGTTGTAATAACCTTCATACTTTCCACAACACCCTGTACACTTTCATGCTCTAACATAGCATATTCCCCCTCTGTATTTTGTCTCACAATAACAATATCAATATTTTTATGCCGTGAATTTACCCCAGGATATGATACACAATGTAAGACATTTACATAAAGATCTAACTCATTTCGAAGAGCAACATTTCGGGAAAGTACACCAGCTTCTGTACTACGAGTTTCAATGTTCCCTTTTAGTGCTACACCATTTCTACGAATTGATGTAATAGCATAATGTAAATCAACATTGTCATCTGCATTTGGATCAATATCTACATCTTCAAAATCTACTGGTACACCTGCATAACTGAAAACCTATAAAAAATATATAAAAAGATTATATAAGACTTTCTGCTTTAACATATTGTTTAAAAATTTAACAGGACATTTAATGTAATAATTTAAAGAATATAGAAGTAATGACATATACCTAAAAGATCATTTTTTACTAAAGGTATATACAAATTTTGTCGTACCTCTTTTACATAGGTCATCAACTCTGGACCAATTCCAGCACCAGGCAAAACAGTAACTGTGTGTCGTCCTCCATAGTGAGCTTTTGGTATAGGCATTACCTTTTTAATAGATGGAGTTTTATGTTGTATTTCAAATGCAGAGAGTGAAGCACATCTATGAATTTGAGATACAACAGTTTTTGGACGTAAATACTTAATAACTGATCGGGCAGCCATTTTGAGTATTATTCTGCGAATTAATTATAAAATATAATTAAATTTTAATATTAATTATTTAATATCAATAAACTACATGGTTTGATCACATACTATTACTTTACAAATTCTATTTTAACAATACCTTGAAAGTCCTTGCCAACAATGCCAACAATGCCAACTCCAAATTCCAAACTTCCAACGCCGTTTAATCCATAACTTTTATAAAGAGTGGAAGATCAATATTAAAATTTTAAATAATAGTGCCATCTACAAAAATAATCTTTAATACCATGCACAGTACAAACTTTATATAACGTTAAATATTTTTTAATACTATTCTGTATATAATGCGTCATGTTATAACATTATATATTATAATTTTTATAAAAGATTTAAAATATTAATTATTTGGCTAAATTATTTGTTAGAAAAATTAATTTTAGAAATGATTGCAATACATCAGCAAAATATTTATTGTATTGCAAATCAAAAAGTTTCATATTTTGTTTTACTAACAACTTTTATATAAAAATTACCAAACAAATGATATTCTTTAAGAAAAGTTTAATGTATAATGAATTTAATGTTTAACACTTCAACAAAAACCATTATTTATAGTAAAAATGTATTATATTTTAATGCCATTTTTGTAATAATTATGATGTTTTGCGTTTTAAATTAATAGATATTTATAAAGAAATGTCAATGACATAAAATATTTTTTTACCTCAATGAACAATAAATTTGTAAAATCATTTGCGAATGATATGTTGGTCACACTGTCATTTTTCGCGGCAACGCGGTAATAAGACGCTAAAGCGCCAGAAAGCCCGCCGCATCATTCGTAGTTGCATCTTTGCTCAATTTGTATCTATTCTCTAAGTAAGTATCATAATTAAAAATAGTGGCCAGACAGTTATAGATGTAATCATAATTAATATTAATATTAGTTTATATTATTCATTAGCGATTAGCTTTTACCGTAAGTTCACAAGAAAAATCTTTGATTGCTTCCCGGCTGTCGTACCGCCATTTTGCATCATGGTCGTTTCTCTTAGCATCTTTAAACCTTTTTCTTACAAAATTGTTGAATGTATTGTTATTTTATACTGAAATAATTTTTCCAAAGTTATTTTTTGTATGAATTTATTATTTATATACAACGAATTATTTTGACTATGACTGTATATTCAATGTCAATATTTTTTTTTAGTTATATGGTGTATAATTTTTATTTTAATATCCTTTGTTATATATAAAATATATTTGCAGTATTAAAACAGAATGAGCAAAGGGAAGGAATCATCCCCTGGAGAAAGTGCAGGAGGAGAGGAATTCAGCGTTGAAAAAGTTTTAGATAGGAGAGTGGTTAAAGGAAAAGTATGTGATTTTGAATATATATTATACATATATATTTCTTGTATATTTGTTAAGATTACTGTTTGTTAACTACATATTGTTAGGTTGAATATTTTCTAAAATGGAAAGGATATTCCAATGAAGAAAATACATGGGAACCAGAAGAAAATCTTGATTGTCCAGATCTAATTGCACAATTTGAAGAACAACGCAAAAAGAAAGAAGCAGCTGCCACTGGTAAACGGCATGAAGATAAAGAACAAAAGAAACGAAAAAGTTCATCAGGTGGTCCTGTACTTACTCATACTAAGAAAAAAATGACTGAAGATAAGAAACCTGAAGGTAAAATTTATTTTTAGCTCCTTAAACAATATATTTAAATAATATACATATAACATGTTTTTAATTACTTCGCTTTAATTGCACATAGGTTTTGACAGAAATTTGGAACCTGAACGAATTATTGGTGCAACAGATTCAAGTGGAGAATTGATGTTTTTAATGAAATGGAAAGGAACAGATGATGCAGATTTAGTTCCTGCTCGAATTGCCAATGAGAAATGTCCGCAAATTGTGATAAAGTTTTATGAAGAACGATTGACATGGCATAGCCCTGCTCATGACGAAGAAAGTTCAGTAAAAGCTGATGCAGAGTAGCGTTCAGCCTTCCGATATACATATACAGCACGCTTTAGAATATGTCGTATATAAAAAATAGCGTGTACAAAATGAAAAATATGAAGATTTATTGATCATTGCACAGTCATACTATAAATTTTAATGTTTTTTTTACGATTATTGATAACTTAAAAATTAAGAGATAGGCCATCCTTATTATGTTATTGTTAGTCAAAATATAATTACTCTTAAACTTAAAAACAGGAAATATACTTCCATAAAATCTATACTCGCAACTTCTTTTGCAACTGTTACATTTTTGTATAAGGATCAATAAAAAGTTTATTTTTCATTGTTAATTTAAATGTAAAGTTTAGTATGTCCAATGTAAATTAGAACAGTATGTATTTCGAATGTAACGTGTTTTTTTATGTAATTTTTCCTCTGATTGCTTAATTTGCAATTAACTTTTAAGTAGATGAGCGTGATTATACGATAGTTGTGGTTGTTGCTAAAGAAGTTGAAAGCTTGATTATTTTTATTCAAATACAACGTGACAGTGTACAGTGAGTACAAAAATATGAATGAAAATAATCTTTTAATTTGTAAAAACCTTTTTGATGATAAAAATACTTTTACATAAGATAATAGTGTTATTATAGTGGAAGTATCGAATATTTCTGTCAAAAAAAAAAAATAAATCTTTTTACTGTTTTTGTAAATTAATCTTTTACATAATGCATCAAATTGAAAATATGTTAACTGTCTATTAACGATTTAAATTATCTTTTTTACAACATTCAGTATCAACAATGTAATGTAGATTAATGTTTTTGTGTCTAGTAATTATGAAAGTAAAGTAAAAAGATGTTTTAGTATATAGGTATATGTGTAGTTCCTTAATTTGTATAACGTATCAATTAAAGCATCCATTTTTTGTAATTTATAAATGCTTTAAATCTTTAATACGTTTGTTACTATTGAAAGATTGTTAACGTATAACATACACAATTTTTCTGGTGGCAGCGAACACGGCAAGAAATGCATGCTATATAAAAGCTTTTAAAATATATTTATTTTATAATTAATGTTTAACCCTTTTTACATTTCTTTTAAAAATTTTGGAACCTTTCCGTTTATTTCTATTTAAAGAATTTCTGAGTTTCTGATGTCGTTTAATCTCCCAATCTATTTGTTTCGAACTTGCACCATCCAAAGTATTAAATGCATTTGTGCCACCAGTTTTACCTTTTTGTTTACTATGTTCTTCTAACATTTCTGCAAATTTTTCCGCTGATACGAATATGTTGCTATCAATTCCTTTTGAATTTTTATTTTGCTTCTTTATATTTGATTGAATACTATCATCCAAAGCTTCATCAATATCTTCATCAAACTCCAAATCACTAGCATCATCGTCATCTAGATCAATATCACTTAAATTCTGTAATTCATCATCAGTATTATCATTATCTATATTTTCTTCTAACTCATGTACATCGTGAGAATTATTACTATCTTCACTTTTATTATCATCAAAATATTCATCTTCTTCCTCAATATCTACAAATATAATAAATGTTTATTTTTAGTTTTCATATAATATGAAATATCTTAAAAATAATTTCTGGATTAAAAGTAAATTACAAAAAATAGATACATACCTTTCTTCTTTCTTCCACTTTGAATATCAGCTGCAATATCTAAATCTCCAAAGTCTTTATTATCTGTTAATCTGTCTAACATGTTGTCAAATTCTTCGCTATTAACACTCTCTATATCATCATCTTCAACTTTAAGTTCGTGTTTACATTCTTTTTTCTTTTTTAAATATCGGTATAAATATAATTCATCAACTGGAATGCGTTCTTCTCTTTCATTGAGATATGACATACTATCAATTGGAATACATCTAATACCTTTAGGTGTATACCCTGCACGTTGTGCTAAAGGGTCATTCCTTCTCTGCACTTTTTTATCTTCTAACTTTTTTGGATTTTTAAAAACATAACGATCTAGAAAACGCATTAAGGATAAATCTTCTAACGGGTCTCCTGTGTAATCGATTGGTTTCCCTATAATTATAAAAATTATATGTTACAATTTTAATATGTTAAATTGATTTTATATGCAAGTAATACATGTGAAAATAATTGTACTGTGAAGTACCTTCAAGAATAGTATTTGCAAATAATGCAACACTTGGATGATAATGCTTAGATAATGTTATGAACTCTGTATTTAGACCTCTAGTTATTCCAGCATAAAGGGGATTGCGACAAAAGGGGTCATATTCCTTATGTGAATCGAAATCAATTTTTATGTTATTTCCTGTTTTATTTTCAGAATTAATTTCCTTATCAATATTGTGTTCAGATATAACATTCGTTAATAAAATGGAGTCTTCTAATTTGAATCTATCATCAGAAGGATAAGAGATATTTTTATTTTCTGGACTTAATGAACTATCTTTAGATTCAAGATCTTCATTTTCAATTTTGATAAAATCTCGAGGTTTTAATAATAAAGTTTTTAATTCCTTATTTGTCTGTAAAACTTTGGATATCACATATAAAGTAGCACATGCCATATTTGCAGGAAAATATAATATGATTTGTAAAGTTCTTTTGACAAAAGCATATGAACGTTGTTTGTTACGATCATTTTTGAGAACTCTGAATAATAGATTAAGAAACAGTGCACGTTTGTTTGCCACCCCAATTTGTGGATCTAATAATTTCCGATAAAAGGTTGAATAAAATCTGTTTGATTGGGCTTCATCTTTACCTGTAATCTACAGGAACAAAAAAAAAAATAAAAACGTTGGACCTCTTATAATTAATATATTATAATTTACATACTTACCTGATATAATAAGTTAAGTGCATTTAAAGAAACATTAAAAGATCCAATATGTACAACTTTGTATACAGAGTCTATATAATCATTCAATATATTTGAATCCATGTTTGCAAATGGATATGCTCTATTTACACCAGCTAAAATTGCTCCCATCATTCTAGAATCTGGCTCTCCCTTTTTTAAACAAGCTTTAAAAAAGGCAAAATAAACTTCAATGAGTGTAGAAGCAAGCTTTTCATCCTTCTTAGTTAGAAGAAATTGCGTCAATAAGCATATTGCATAGTATTGAGCACGTTGTGCTACATTTTTTCTAAATAATAATTTTTGAACTTCTCGTAATACAACAAGTTTCATGTTGGGATGTTCATATAATAACTTATTTAGACAAAATATAACTTTAGATCCTATTTTACCACTTGGATCTCCTATTTTGTTAACAATCAATTCTAATAACTTATGTTCTTGTTCAACATTTCCTATTAATAAATCTTTCATTGTTGATATTGCTATTTCACGATTTGCATCCACGGTATCAGATGCAATAGTAGCTAAAGACATTACAAAATGTTCATACTGTTCATGTAATTGATCTTCAAAATACCAATGAGCCATTAGTTTTTTTCTTGATAAACCTAATTTAATAAGTGCATCTCCAGAACTAAATTTGTCAAGTTCATCTAAATTTTGTTCCTCGAATTTCAGTAATTTAAATTTAGGATGAAGTAGATCTGATAAAAACAGATCTTTTAAAGATTTTATCACCATATTGCATTGATTATGTTTTGCAACTCGTACTTGATTTATAAGCTTTGTAAGTCGAGTTAAATTGTATTTTGGATTGTCTTGCACTAATACGATAGCAGCTGCTACTTTATCTGAGGTTGTACCCTGTGTTAATGCTGTTCTTAACCATGCTGTTTCTGAATCAGTACATTTTGATTCTTTTAATTGGTAAACAGAAGTTTCTGCATCTAAATATCTTTTTGCTTCATTTTTTAAATTCGATATTTCTATTTCAGATTTTGAATGTTTACATGGTTCCTCTTCTTTAGGATATTCTTCATACCACTTAGCACTCTTTGTGTTCACTTCTTTAAGTCCCTTTTTCATCTTATTACAGATGAAAATTCAAGTATTTACGTAAAAATATATTTAGAAATATTAAATGAACAATATATACTTTGTAGGGGAATATTCTTATCTCGTGGTTAACCTCAATATGATGAGTATATTTTAATTTTAGTTAGGTTATATTTTCACGATAATAAAGAATATTTACTACACAAATATCAATTAATGTTATTTTAGAGAACCAAAAATTGTTAACTTTTTTACAATCTTGTAGTTTACGACATGTAGAATCAGAAAGTATAAGGGGCAAGAAATCCACTAATTCGAAAGTTTTGACTATAGCTACAGTCATACACGTGTATATAAATAGGTCTCGACAATAACGTGCAAGTCCCACGACTTAAACTTTTGATTATTATTGTTGTTATTGATGTTATTATTTTGATGTATTTTAATTCCCTTACTAGTATTCCCTCGCAGTATTTTAATTTCCTCACATAACGGCACCATATGAAATTTCCAAAAGTACACGTTACTGATGGTATTAAAATTAAAATGATGATCCCCCTCTATAGAATCCCTCATTGTCACATTTATGTTTAAGACCGTACCTTTGGATTCATGCGAATGATTTTGTAACATTATTAGTCACAGTTAATAAGCAATTCTTCTACCATTAAAATACCATGAAACGTAACGTTAAAAATGATTTCATATACTCTTTAACATACATTCCCATTCCTTACAATAAATTTATATTTTAAAATTTATATTTTTCACGAAATGAAAATTTACAATAAAAGATGTGGAGGAAACTTATTCATTAATATAATTTAATACATTAATATAACGTTAATAGCTTATGTAAAAGGTTTATTTATATATTTTAAAGCTGTACAAAAAAGACTCTTTAATACATACTTTTATAAATGCTTATATAAAAATAACAATTCATTTTTACTTCATATATCAAGCAGTTTGCATACTTTTTCTTTTTTTTGCTTTATTACCACTTGATATACTTTCAAGCATCCTCTTTTGGGAAGAATTAGAACTAGTCTGTCCAATTTGAGAATTTCCATTCTCAAAGAGTGATACATCTTTATCTGGTTGGTCATCAAAAACAAAAGAACTGAAGTTAAAAGATTCAAAACCTTCAGACGTTACTTTTTGACGCAACATCCGAGCTTCCTTTTTCAATAATTGTTTATCTCTCAGTTCACTTTTATTTTTTTTCTTCTTTTTGAATTCGTGCCTCTGTGATGTAGAAGTATCTGAATCGCTTTTTATACTTCCATTTTCTTGTGTATTATTTAACTGCTCTACATTATTTGTAGCATTTTTGATCTCCCCATTTACTATAGCATTTTGTTTATTTTTAGCTTTTTTCTGTGACCTAAGATAATAAAACGAATATTATTATTTAATTTTATATAACAATAAAATTAACGTTATACTTTTGTCAATTAGTATACTTACATATTCACTGGAATTCCAATCTGCACTGCTAATCTATTGTATGCTACTTTCGTATCTTTCGCAAGTGATACGTGAGCTCTGTATGTTGTGAGTATATTCCCAATGTCGTTCCAATTCCATGCTTGTTTTAAATGATGCATGTAGATGCTTCGCAATAATGTTAACAGAAGAAAAATATATCTTTGTCTGACCTCTTTCCCTATTGCAGTGCCATTAGATGTAACAACTTGTTCATTTTCAATTTTGTGCATATTAATTATTCCTTGAAGTGTAGTCATAGTACAGCTGCATAATGTTTTTTCCAGTTTCATTCTTACATCAGAATGTCTGGTGTCTAAATATACTAATCGACTATTACTATAAAAAGTTATTAAAAATTCTAGAGCATATCCTCTACGAAAAGACCTTACAGTACTATCAAACGCAAAGTCAACCTATAAAAATAAATATTAAAATTATTTATTATTTAAAACTTAATTAATCTACTAAAATAAAAACCAAAAATTTACCAATAAAAGAGCTAACTTCCAATTACCCTCCCATTGTAACTGTAATACGCTCTTAAATAGTAGCGGGGATAGTACACAATCCCTTTTTTTAAAAAATGCTGTTAAATTTTCCTTGTAAATTTTAATTATTGTGTCTGTAGATAAAATAGCTTGCTGGGCACATCTTACAAGGAATGTACAACATTCGGCTAATTTATCACTCATTTCGTGATAAATTGATGTGGTTCTTTCTCCTTTCTCTATTAAAGCCTTAAAACGTACAATTTTTTTTTCTAATTATATGTTGATATAAAGTATAATTTCAAGTAAGTTGATATGAAGTATTATATAATTACCTTTAATATTACTATTAATAATTCTTCATCAATATTTTCTGTATCTTTAAATTTTTTTACCATTGATAATATTTTTAAACAAGATCGAACTCGATTATAAAGAGGTTTTTGATACGGATCTTTTATGCAATATTCTAATAAGGCAAAGAGAGGAAGTAACATATCAAGTACAATTGCCATTGATGGGGCACATTCTAAATAAGTTTCTAGTAAATCTATGACTCGAATTCTGAAATGGGTTAAAGCTTGGGCTGATTTTTCTTGTTTTTTGGATCGCGATTGACGATTTTCTCGAAGAATTCTAAATGCTGCTGCTAATGATTCATCTAATCGTTTTCCTTCTTCCTCGCCGATGTTATCTACATTTATATCATCATCATCCATTTGAACGGAAACATCACCTAATGCTTGACTTACTGCCATTCGTAATCTATCAGTTAATGTCTCATCTTCATTTTCACTCATTGATTCTTCATTTGAATCAGAGTCATTATCCGACGAAGTCTCCATTTCATCATTAGTATTTTCTCCATCACTTTTATTATCCTCTTCACTGTCAGAATCCGATTCTACATCTGATGAAATTTCTTCTTCATTATCATTACTATTTCTTGTTACAAGTGGTCCTTTCTCATTTGTTACATCTAATACCTAGAAATAGAAAATTCGAAATATAAGAGTCACTAATTTTTTAACTACATTTATAACAATTACATACTGCTAATATTTGATGTATAGCTGTTGGCGTCACATAGGAACAAATATGTGGGAACACACATCCCACTAATGATCGTAACAAATGGCTATTTTTAGAATAAAAAGACAATAACAAATCAACAACTACTTCTACCCACTCTGGCTCATCATTTAGCTTTTTATTACTACCAGTTTTATGCTTTCTAGTCTGTTTTAATACTCTTTCATAACAACTTTGTAGTTCATCAATAGCCATAATTGCCATTTGTGGGTCTGAGAATAATTGTAAACCCATGTGTAAATTCATTGTATGAAATACTGGTACAGCTTCTGTCTTTTTCGTATTATTTTCTAAATTTTTTATTGAATATATAACTTTCTCCCACGAATTTTTTACTTCATTTGTTAGTGGATTCCTTAATTTCAATGTTTGCTCTTTCAAATTAATATTCACAAAATGAACTAATTCACTTAATATACTTCGTAGATCATTCAACCTTGGTAATTTATGATCTAGTGCATGATAAAATGTTTCCTTAAATTGAGCTATAAACAAAAAGGGTACAATTTACAGAAACAAGGAAAAATATATGCGTATATTATAATATTAAATATATAAATAATATTTACGAGCTAGATCTACCCCAACATTAGGCACTTCACATAATCCATAAGTAAATAAAAACTTCAACTGATCTAATCTCCATTCTCTATCCATAAGCGTTTTAGGATGTCCTATTAATCTAGTAAAACATAATAAATAAATCAGATATATTCAGAAATATACGTAAATTACTGCACCAAAGATAAAACATATTAGATGCCACCTCTCGAAATATCAAATACCTTGTTAATAAATGAGCAGCATAAATTCTTTCAGCATTTGTCCAAAAAGATTCTGCTTGGACATTTGATTTATCCCTAGATATTGTATTTTCAATTATACCTCTGTATATTTTTGATACTTTCTTTATACCATCTAAGTTCAAATTTCCAGTAAGCATTTGAATTATTTTTGTGCCTGTTTTTTTTTCGATCATTAAATCACCTGGATACAATATTAATTTCTTTAATACAGCAATTTGTATTTTTAGTTTAGTATCATCACTGTTTGTAGCTGATATTAACAAATTTAAGACTTCTTTAAATCCAAGAAGTACTTCATCTTTGTTATGATTTTTAGATCCAGAACATTTTTTTAACATATGCTGCACATAGTTTGGTGACAATAATGATGGAAGTATAGATTTATCTACGATATTTGACAATATCAATTTCAGGATTTGTATAACTAAATATTCATCAGTTTTAGATGGCTTTGCAAATTTCTGATCTATACGAGTCCAAAAATCGATAATTAGTTCAGTTGATTTTAAATTCTCACAAAATAATTTGAATACTGGATGATGACATGATATAATTCTGGATAAGCCCTAAGCATTAATAATGCATTAATTAATATACCTTTTACAAATAATGTGCATAAATCAAATTATAGATTATACTTACCAGTAGTACTTTTACTATATCATTCATGGATTCTTTAGTAACAATATGTTCTGTACCAAAATGTGTTTTTGAAAATTTATCATTTACAAGTGATGGACATTTATTCTTTATTACTAACAAAACATAAAATGAATCTAATGTTTGTTCTGCCCATGGCTTGCCAAATTCTTTTTCAATAATTGGCCAAATTGATCTTTTAATACAATTAGTATCAACTTGATTCACAAATTCAACAAGAAATGAAACAGAAACAAATGATAAATAACTACGTTGTTTGCCTGCACTGATAAGATTTTGAATAGTTTGTAATTGTATTGCACTAGAGCTTTTTGAGAGTATTTTAGACCTTATTAATGCTCCATATCCCAATATGCGTCCCATATAAATGTCACCATTTTCCTGAAATGATATAGTTGATACTAAATACAAAATACTTACTATGATAACATAAAACAAATTGATTTTCTTACACTTTTGCTATTGCTGTTTACTGGTTGTAATTCATTGTCTACTATAGATAAAAAGTTTTCTATAGACGTATCAGGATTCATTGTTAGAAAGCCTGTTAAAGTCGTATAAAAACCTATACGTGAACTCGTTTTTGAAGAGCCTAGGCTTCGAATAAGCCTTTTCATAGCATACTTAAATTCTTGACTATCATTGTGTTCCTAAGACATTATATTTATAAATAATTTATCGATTAAAACACTGATTATTTTTCAACCTATACAAAAACGATTTATTTTAAGGTTATCTTTAAATAAACACTTACTGAATTTTTTTGAATTAAATATTTCAATAAGGCAATCCCACCATGTATTCTTTCTGATTCTACTTCATTTATAAGTTTAGTAAAACAATCAAGCATTTTACAATCTACTTTACTTATATCTTTCATTTCAAATTTATTTGAAACAACCTCTGCCACGTGCATAGTCTCGTCTGCCATCTTGCTTTAGTTCAACTAGAACTATGTTAATCTAATAAGTACCTAGATGAGAAAAATATCAAAACAGTCGAACAAATTAATATTTTAACAATCTTGCAATAATCGTTATTTAAATGAAACACATAATGAATAGAATATGAAATTAAAAATGTACGTTTCATTTTTTAATTACATAGACTGTCAATCGTTTTCGTTAAAAATTTCGTACCTTTCTAAAACTGTCGAATTGCTATAAATAAAATTTTTTAGTAATATTATGCAACTCAACTACATAAATAAATTATTTTCTAAAAAGGACTTATCATAATCTATAATAGTCGACAAATTCATATCAAAAGCAGCAGCGATTGTATCCCCCACTACAAATTCTTAATCGTTTCATAAAATATTGTCAAAATATACTAATAGGTGAAACGGTACCTGAACTAAGTAAGTTTGCATAGATTCACGATTTCAAATTCTTTAGTGATTAGAGAAGTGCCATCTTGAACATAGTATTGTACTCGACCCGCGCGGTCCCGGTCAGTTTCGTGTATGCAATATGGCTGGTCGAGGTGGTTACGAAGATTTAAGGCAAGTATAGGGTAAAATTTCTTTCGTGTACGATAGTTATTGAGATTTTTCGATATAGAGCAAGGGTGATATTTAACCATTACATCGAATCAGTAAAAAAATGTTTTTGTTCTTTAATAATTTTGCGATTTTAAGGTTAAGTGAGTTTCGATTAGAGTGCAGCGCAGCACCTTGCAGATATGGTACCTTCGACACGCGGCTTTATTTTGGCCGGCCAAACAATAGTCTATCTTAGTCATAGCATTAGTAACGAAGATGTTAACTTAGAATTCGTGCGATATACACAACCCATTTGTTTAGAAATACTATTTAATACAATACACAAAAGTAATTAACTCTACATAGTTTGTTAGAATATGTGCTTAAGAAAGTTAGTGCCTAAATGAGTGCCAGAATTATAAAATTCCACATACTTCTGCTATTCTTTAGTTAATACTTGAAAGTGAATACAAAACTTTGTGTAATTTTTTGAAATATTAAATTACTATGTATCAATTCTGAAGTGTTCAATGTTATTTTTTATTAAATGAGGTTAAAAAGTAGTGAAACGTAAAAGTGGTGCTACATTCTTTTACGAATATTAATTGTATAAAATTTGTACAAAGTTCAGTGTATAAAATGTTTTTATAAAACAATATTTAATTTGACAAAATTTCTGTGTATAAATGTAAATTGCTTTTATGCAGAGATTATGGGGGTGGATATCGAAGTGGCAGAAAACCATTGCCAACCGAACCACCATATACCGCATTTGTGGGAAATTTGCCAAATGGAATTGTACAAGGAGATGTTGATAAAATTTTCAAAAAACTTAATGTTAAAGGAATCAGATTGGTGAAAGATAAAGAAACTGATAGGTAAGTTAATTTTGATATGATTATATTATACATCTTCTGTAATGTGAAAGTTGTTATCTTATCACTGTCTTACTTATTATCTTATTTTGTTTTTATAGGTTTAAGGGCTTTTGTTATGTTGAATTCGAAGAGTTGGCAGACTTAGAAGCTGCATTGGAAATGGATGGAGCAGTAGAAGTAGATAAAAGTGTCATCAAAATAGATGTAGCAGAGGGTAAAAGAAATGATCGAGGAGGTGGATTTGACAGAAGAGGTCGCAGTGGCGGTGGTAGTGGAGGAGGCTTTAGAGGGAGAGATGGTGGCCGTGGTGGATATGGTGATGATTTTGGAAGCAAATCTATGTATTCTAGTAAGCGTTATGCTTTGCATAACGTATATCATAAATATTTTAAGTTTGACTTCATAAACTAATTTGATAGACTCAGCAGTAGTTAAAGTTCCAATGCAAGATTTCAAATTTTATTTTAAATAACTGTTTTAAAATAAATTCTTATATTGTGTATGCATACACATATACTCAAAGTATATATATACACAAAGGCATATTGTTATTAGAAATTAAACTTTATATAATAACTGTGCAGGAGGCTATGTAGGTCAAGGCCAAGGCCAAGGTCATGCTGGTAGACAAGGTAGTACATGGGACATGAGGGGTAACCGGGGTAACTATAGTCAGTTTAATGATGATACAGGAGGTGGAAGTCGAGAATGGCCACGTAATGCATCATCTAAATCATATGGCAATAGACCACCTCCTCGTGGAACTGGACCTGAACGAAAACCATTTCATGATGAACCATTTCACAAAGATCCACCTCCAGGTTTGTCTGTATATAAATATTTTTCTGAAATTTTATCTTTAAAATGATAAAAATAATTCCTAATATTGTTATTACAGCTGATACAAGTGGAAGAAAACGTCTGGTACTAGCACCAAGAACAATTCAAGATCCGATAAATGCAATTGCTGAATCAAGTAAATCAAGCTCAATTTATGGTGGTGCAAAACCTCGGGAGGAAAAAATTAATACTGATGACAAGTAAACACATTATCATTATTAGTTTCTGATTCCCTAAATTTCAGGGAAAGGAACTTTCCCAACAAAAATATTTGAAAACAAAAATCAAGATCCTCTAATTTCCTCCAATGTAGTGGGGAAAATCTCTTCTGAGATGAAATTGGAATAATTTTTATTTATCCCTAAGGGGAGTCTTCCCCACAATAATAATGAAAAGTGATTTCATGAGATTCTTAAGTTCGACGTATTTGACATTTTTAATTAAAAATAAAAATTTTTCATCGAGTGCCCCCCTCTCTTTACACTAACTTCTTAGTTTTAAAAAAATATAATAATAAATTGGAAATGTGAAGTAAAAATTGTGTGCACCATGCATGCTGAGTAATATTGGTTATGTGTAATTATATATATATATGCATATGGTCACTCGTATCACATATGTATGTATATATATATATGTGTGTGTGTGCGTGTGCGTGCGTGCGTGTGTATATATATATATGTATAATATATATAAATATATATATGTATGTATGTATGTATGTATAATATATATATATATATATATATATATATATATGTACACACGTGTGCGCGCACACACAAACACTTGAATTATATGTGTGTATATATATGTGTATACACGTGAATAATGATGTGATATGGAAAGTACATTTTAATATTCACGTCAATTTCATGTTGGGTATTTGTATCAGATTATAATAATATTGATGGTATGTGTACAAACTATTACAAATATATACTATCACCATACATACATTTGATTCCATATAAAAACTGATCTTCTCTAATAGTATCGTACTCTAATAATCTTTGTTTGAAGGAGTACAAGAAACATTGTCCCTCTTTTCATTTCCCTCCTTATAATTTTTATGTTTCACTTCAACACCAATCATTGTATGAGCATATTCAGATGATTTATAAATAATTGTTTAATATAAAAAGTCATATATGATCAAAAATATTAAGCAATTATTTACGCGCTTGTGAAATAACAAATATTTATAAAGAATAAAAAATTGAGTGATTGAAAAAATTATACATCACTGAATGGTATGAGGATAATGTGTTGATTATTACGCATTACTATTGTGTAACGAATTAATTAATTATGCTAGTAATAAATATTGATCATTTAAGAAGGTATCGATGATTATGAGATAATAAGTAAAGAAAAACTTGAATTAATGACAAATATTATATAAAACTATGCTTGTATATGATATTATTTCCTGAATAAAGTAGTCGTTTGCCTTGTATTTGTGTAATGTATCTTTAGAAAATTAAGAAACAGAAAATAAAATTTATGTATAATTTGAACTGCGAATAATGTATAACATTCTTAATATTTTGTAAGTTGTATTATTAAATAATTTAATATTCAATTTTAATATAACTTTTAAATATTAAGCGAATATACGATTATAATTAATTAAGATCAATTATTATACTTAAAACTAAATACTTAACATTAATTTATGTTAAGGAATTTTGTAACTTAAAAACAAAATTATAATCATAGTACGTTTTATGGAATACCAATGTTTATTTCGGTAGCCACGCCTAAACTTCTCCCTTATTAAGGGTACCCCTCCTTATTCCTAACACAGATATACAATATTCCTATGTACCGTAACATTTCCTGTACAGTCGGTGCAATATCTTTGTTTCATATTCAATGAATCTATAATAGAAGTGTTTAATTCTGTTAAATATAATATTGTTTGTTTATTCAATGCATGCAGATAATAGGAAAGTGATGTCAATTAAAACAGGAAATTTTAAGTTCAAATAACCTATTATTCATCTTATTCATGATATATGTGCGTATATTTCGGGTATCTTGCCTTCTGTCACAATACGGCGCCTGTTAACTTGAAATTCAGTTTCTGATCCTTCTCGATAATATTTAAAGACAGCACGCAACGATATTAACGTCTTCTTACCGTCAGATCGAATTAATACGAAAAAATGTCTAGTGAAAGCGTAAAAACGGTGGGTATAATATAATTGAAACGTAAACTTTTTTTTATATTTTTGCATACTTTTTTATTATGAAAAAGAAGTTGTTTGTATTATTTACTAAATCTGAAATTTTTTACGAAATATGCATTTGAAATACGATTTTGATTTGTCAACTTCTACCTTGTTTTTGATAGTTTGCTAGTCTTGAAACACCTGGATATGTGGGATTTGCAAATTTACCTAATCAAGTCCATAGAAAATCAGTAAAAAAAGGATTTGAATTTACATTGATGGTTGTTGGAGAATCTGGTCTTGGAAAATCTACATTAGTAAATAGTTTGTTCCTTACTGATTTATATCCAGAACGTATAATTCCTGATGCCATAGGTAAATTAATCTTTGTTTATATATTTTCAACTATATATATGTCTCACATATATTATAGTCAATATATTAATATAATCTAAACAGAGAAAACTAATCAAACTGTTAAACTTGATGCTTCAACTGTGGAGATTGAGGAAAGAGGTGTCAAACTTAGATTAACTGTTGTTGACACCCCAGGTTATGGAGATGCAATTGATAATACAGATAGTTTTAGAGCTATCATACAATATATAGATGATCAATTTGAAAGATTTTTACGTGATGAAAGTGGTTTAAATAGAAGGAATATAGTAGATAATAGAATACACTGTTGTTTTTATTTTATTTCTCCATTCGGACATGGGTAAGATATATTAATTACATGCTTTTTTTATTGCTTTATAAAATATCGATGCCTTTATATATCTTTTTATCTTTACCAGACTAAAACCTTTGGATATAGAATTTATGAAACAACTTCATAATAAAGTTAATATTGTGCCAGTGATTGCAAAAGCTGATGTACTTACAAAAAAAGAAGTACTGCGTTTAAAAAAACGAGTTATGGAAGAAATTGAAGGTAGTGGTATAAAGATTTATCCTTTACCAGATTGTGATAGCGATGAAGATGAAGATTACAAAGAACAAGTTAGACAACTAAAAGAAGCAGTTCCATTTGCTGTATGTGGAGCAAATACCTTATTAGAAGTAAAAGGACGAAAAGTACGTGGACGATTGTATCCATGGGGTGTAGTAGAAGTTGAAAATCCAGATCATTGTGATTTTATAAAACTAAGGACAATGTTAATGTATGTGGCATTTATTTAAAAGGATATATATAAGTGTTGAAGGAAATTTTCATTATTTATTGTTTTTTTATATTTATAGCACACATATGCAAGATTTACAAGAAGTAACTCAAGAGGTACATTATGAAAATTATCGCAGTGAAAGACTAGCAAAAGGAGCTCCTGTACCACCTCGGAGACAAACGTAAATATGATGTTATAATTATAAGAAAATATTTGGACCATACTTTTTAATTCAATCCTTTTACTAATAGGATTGCAGAATCTGAAAGAAGCAATTCTGTATCTGAGAAGGATCGTATTTTACAAGAAAAAGAAGCTGAATTACGACGAATGCAGGAGCTAGTGGCTGTAATGCAGGCGCAAATGCAACAACAACAACCTTAATTATATATGCTTTCTGCACAAATGTGTGAAGAAAAATTAATTCTTCGCCATTACAGGTGCCAAAAAGTTGTATTAAATGATTAATTAATTAATTAATTAATTAATGCTATTCAAGACAATTTAAACATAAATTTACAATTTTCAAGAATTTATTTTTGACAATCTTAATCAAGAAATATACGTTTTTTATTGAATATTTTTGATTCAGAAAACTATGGGTAATTAACTAGACATAAAATCGAATGTGTTAACAAAATCGACAAGTAAAGTAAATTCAAAGTACAGAAAGCTAATTATAGATAAAGTAACTATAATTTCATAATTACACAACACAGAATGCGTAATAAGTGCCTTGCATATTTTTCTTTAATAAAACAACTTATAATTTTAATTATTAAAATACAAATATCAAAAATAGTATATAATCCTTTTATAAAATAAAGCTATTATAAAACAATTTGTACTTCTTGAAATAACGAATGTAATACAGCTAATATTCGGTAAAATATCATATAGTATTGATATATTATAATACATAAAGATAAGCAGACGTAGTCTTTTTAAATAATATAGAAAATATAGAAAATCACATTTTAAAACAGGTAAAGAAGATTCATGAGGTACAATGTGAATTTAATAATAAAGAAGTAATATTTGTTGTATAGATAAATATATATAATGACATTTTATGAAGATTGATATTTTACACAATTGACAAAAATATTAGTAAAGGTATACAATTTGCATATCGTCCAACATTCTATGTATATTTTTTTATATAACAAATTTTTAAGACTGCCAATATTAAATTGTCAATAATCATTCAATATATGCAAACACTACAGCATTTACTTTTTGCCGTGATAAACAGTGTTAAATATAAAATGTAGATTTACATGTTTACATACATATTCGCAATATGTAAAGTATTATGTTCAAATAACATCAATTTTATTTTTAATTAATAATATATACTAGTAGCCATTTAATTCATTTTATAATTTGTATCTTAAAAAAGATCAATTAATACATTATGTTGAAAAGCGGAGATTTGTAAGAATGTAGGTACAATGAATACTGACGTATTATGTGAATTTACTTTATTTTTTTAACTATTGTACTTATGTGTATGCATTTTTATACTAAGAATGTTCTTGTGCTTTTTATATGTATTGTACAGGCATATTCGAAGTGTTTTATACTTTTTTTATAGAAATATATATCTACTGTAACTTATAACATTGTTTAATATTTATGCATATAGTAGGTTGCCACTGTTAAAAATGCTGCACCACTTGCTGCTCCAAATAAACCTGCTTTCGCACCAGCTAAAACACAAGATTAAATTCAAGTATAAATATATAAAGTTATATTTAAATTTAACATAAAATAGTACCTCTTAGACCTATTATTCCACCTGCTAAACCACCAGCACATGCCTCAATCTTCAAATTAGATTTTCCTGTATACTAAAGGGAATTGTAAAATATTATGATAAATAGATAAATGTAAATTAACCTACAACTTTATATTAAATTTAAAGAATTATTACCGATTCTATCGCACATCCAATTGCTGCACATGCAAAACCAAATACAGCAAAACTTTTTGCATGACTTAGGGTTGTAGTTTTCATTTCTATAAAAACTTCACGAACAGTTTGCTGTTTTTCAATGCTTGCCATACTTGGAAATAAACTAAATGTGAATAAACCCATTGCAGCTCCTATGCCATATCCTACGAATCTAATTTTTTTTTAATTATACTGATATAAATAATAGTTACTTTATAGTATACAATATAAATATACCTATAACAGAAGAAATAATACTTTTCCCGATGCAACTGTCCATTACTTCTTGAAGATCAGTTTTAAGTTGTACAGGTCCCACAGTTCTTGGAATTATAATATTTTCTCTAAACCTTTCTTTAGTACCAATAAGATAAAGCGCTATGTTATCCAAATTCATGTCATTTCCCATTCTGTTTTCACTTATTTCTAATGACTGTGATGATGATTTGGATGAATTGATATTAAACAAATTTTTCTCCATATTTCTTACTTCTTATAACAGATAGATTAGGAAATGTCCCAATTGTTTTGAATTCAATTCTATATCTTTAAACTGCAAAATAATTCTATATTTATGCGACCTATAATAAAAAACTTTATATAAATATAATCAAAATAGAAATATATTAATACAATTCAATCAAAATATTAATATGTTTCTTACCTTAACCTCTATTTGAAAGAACTTAGAAAGTTCTTTTTAAATTATGTATTAAAATGTATTAAAAGATAATTTTTATATTTTCAAAATATTAATTATTATTGCCGTTTAACTATATATAACAATATTACATTTAGAATAATAAATATAACAGAAATTTTTTGTAACGATAAATACACCAGCTTGCTGCTTGGTACATATATATACACATAAAAATTTCTAAGTATGTATATACACATATTACCTAAAAGTGTTAATTCTAAAAAATATGTACTTTGGAAGAAATTTATACACATTATAAATCTGCATAGGTATATAAATTTGAAATAATTATTACATTTTTACATATTAAGCGTAAAAACTTATTTGAGAAATAAAATTGCAAATAATATTTATCGCAATTATAAAAATTTAGATTTTACTAAAAATTCATCATTATACAATAATTAGATTCTAAATCTATACATTTTTTATTAATGTGATATTTTACTTTATTATTTAAACACCATTAATATGTGCATGTTTCAATATTTAGAATGGCGCCAATGTCTAATATTTAATAGGTTATCATACACGTGACAGCTAAATTCTTAATGTTAAATGGTGAAATTATTAATTTCTTACACTAAGTAATTTTAAAATAATTGTTTGATTATTCGATTAAGTAAACTAAATGATATATTGAAGTCATGGAAGAAAAAAC
Source organism: Bombus vancouverensis nearcticus (assembly GCF_051014615.1). NCBI lineage: Eukaryota > Metazoa > Arthropoda > Insecta > Hymenoptera > Apidae > Bombus > Bombus vancouverensis. The sequence continues at coordinate 10,789,771 of NC_134920.1, read as the reverse complement.
TCAAATGGAGGAAGATAATGATGATGGTAAAAGATTTTATTTACAAAAATTTGTTGAAATTATAGAAAAAAATCAAAACTTAAAAATATACAATTTCAGAAAATAATGTTGCTGTTAAAAATACAATTCCACTAATAAAAGATTTATTTCATGTACATGGAAAAGTTGGAGAAGGAACTTTCAGTTCTGTGTACTTAGCTACTTTAAAACTATCTGATGGCTCTAAAAAATTTGCATTGAAACATTTAGTTCCTACTAGACATCCTGAAAAAATTGAACGAGAATTACAATGTATGCAACAGATAGGGTAATTGATATTTTAAGCTTGATTGAAATGCAAACAATATGTATATAAATATATATTTGTAATTTCTTTTTCAGAGGAAAAGATTATGTAGTTGGATTAGAATTATGTTTACGAAATTTTGAAACAGTAATATTTGTAATGCCATATATGAGGCATGATAAATTTTCGGTAAAATACTTGACTTCTTATATCTCAATTAATCTTAATTTCATAATATTATAAATAAGAGTTTAATAATCTTAAAATTTAATAATATTAAATAGGAATATGTACAAGATATGACTGTAAAGGAAACAAAAGATTATATGATTGCGTTATTAACTGCATTAAGAAGGGTTCATAAATTTAATATTATACATAGAGATGTCAAACCCAGTAATTTTTTATATGATAGATGCAACAAAAGGTATAACAACATAAATTATATTCATATGAATATATTATCTTAATTTTGTATTTCTTAATAGATACTTGTTAGTTGATTTTGGATTAGCACAAGAATATATAGCAGAGAAAAAATCTAACAATCTTAAATTACTTAATTCTGAAACACAAGTTGTTAAAAGGAAAAGAACGGATGAAGTAATGTATCAATTATTTACAATTGTAGAAGAATTTTCTTTAAAAAACGTATGTTGTTACTCTCTAATATTTTTACAGAACAGTTTAAATCTTTCTCTCGATAGAAGAAGGAAAGGTACAGAAGAGAAGTGTTACTGCTTTGGTAAAGCAAAAGTTTGTTCATTATGTATATCAAGACCAGAACAGACAGCCCCAAGAGCTGGTACACCAGGTTTCCGTGCTCCGGAAGTTTTACTAAAGCATCCTTCACAAACACCAGCAATTGATATTTGGGCAAGTGGAGTAATGATGCTCTGTATTCTTAGTGGTACTCAACCATTTTTTCTTTCACCAGATGATTGTACAGCTTTAGCAGAAATAACAACTATATTTGGATCAAATAAAATGCAACAGTGTGCACGCAAATTAGGTTTGAAAAAAATCATTTTTTTAAATACAATTTATATTGTAGTCTTTTACTTTCTTTGGTTTGTTCTAATTTATCATTTTGCTTACTTTATATATTTTAAACCTTTCTTTGACAATTCAGGAAAAAAAGTTATCTTTAGTGAAGATATACCAGGGGTTGATATTGTATCTTTATGTCAGAAATTACAAAAAAGAAATAAAGGTTTATTAAATAATAAAGATCATAACACATGTGAAAAGGTATCTTCTATAATTTAACATTTATTCATAAATATAATTAAGAATTTAAGTATAACATTTTTGTTTTTAAATAATATGTAATGTGATGTACTAAAGATTTTATGTTAAAAAGTATTTATATTTTAAGGTATCATTGGACACTCAGTTTCCAAAAGAAGCTTATCATCTTCTACTAAGGTTATTGGATTTAGATTATAAAACACGTCTTACTGCAGATCAAGCTTTAAATCATCCATTTTTTAAATTATAGTGTATATTTTCATCTTAAAAATTTTTGAATCTATTTTTGGCAGATGTAAAACAGTATATTATAAGTCAGTCAATATCATAAGAATAGCTAAATAATACTACATTTAATGTTATACTGAAAATATTGCACACTATGAAACTTGTACATATACATAAATGTATACAAATATATAGTATATTATTATTTATATTAAATTAAATAATTTGGATTTTTAGGCATTAAATAAATAGTTCTATATTTTTTATATAATTATATTATATGTATAATATTAGAATATTAATAAATGCAATATTTTTACAATTTAACTATGTCTAAAAATACTTACGTATTACTTAAATATTTTATTGTGTTGTTTGCTATGAAAGATGAAATTGATAATCTTTCTTTAGGCACTTTGCGGTATTATGATAAATATTCATTATTAGATATTCTTTACACACCAAAATTAAGTTAAGTGCATACTGTATATATTTATTCAATATTTTCCAAATTATTTGTATTTTGCGGTACTTGTTCTTCATTTTCACTCTTCCTAATAAGTTTCCATTCTGCGGCAGCTTCTAATGCTTTAGCTGCTAATTCTTTAATTTTTTTGTTTTCCACTGTGTCACTCTTTGTCAAAGCCATTAAAATTTCCATTACATCAGTTTCAATCATTCTACTTGCTACATCTTTTGTACTTTTCATCATATTTAAAACTATTATAATCCCCCTATGTTGTAAATCAGAATTTGGATTAGCAAGTAAATAATGTAGTGATTCTAACCAATCCTTTGAATCAAATATTTTTATGCAAGACTTTATGCTAACTGATGTTAACATTGCTAAGGCCCCTGCTGCCGCCATGCTTGTATCTACATCTTCATCTTCACAAAGAATGACTAGATATTTAACTCTATCGTTTTCTTGTTCATAATACTTAATAGTGTCTTCACACATCATTAAATTATTTATAACCTGCGTGGATGCACGTTTTAACATTTCATGATCTTCATACATATAAGCTTCAACTTTTTGGAAGCCTCCTTCTTTTAAAATTCGTTTTCGAATACTATCATTAACACCAGCTAAGTTGCATAAGGCCATTAAAGCTTCAAAGTTTTCAAGTGCAGAGCATTCTGGATTTAAAAGATTTAAAAATGGTCGAACTACCTCCATTATTCTTTGTCCAGGAAATGCAACTTCTGGATTTATTGTAATTCCTAATCGCGCGAGAGCTTGTGATGCTTGTTTTTTTCCTTTATCTGTGCCATCTAGAGCTAATGGTAAAAGTGCTTTTCCTCCACCTTGTTGAACAACAATTCCTCGTACATCCGGTTGACTACAAATTGCATTAAATACACGTGCTATTAGTTCTTTGCTATTTTGGCTTTCTGTTTTAGAAAGTGCGACTAATGCATATGTTACACCGGCGTTAGCTAATGCAATTACTCTTTTATTTACAAAATCTATATCATCTAACTCATGTTCTTCTGGTATATGATGTTTTGCAAATTTCGCTAATTCAATCATTTCTGGTATAAGTTCTTGTTTATCATATGCATTACATAAATTCACTAATGTAGTAACGACGCCATAAATTACAGACTGATCTCCAGTTTTGGCCAGTTCTATCATTGCTTGAACTGCTTGCACATCTTCAATTAATTTTTCTTTGACTTCAGCATCAAAAGTAAGATATGATAATCCTTCCACTGCCCATTTTCTCATATCTTTTTGTTTTTTAGGATTAATTAAAAACCTTCTACAAGCTTCAGCCAATTTTTTCGTTGCTCCATCAGCAAATGGTCTTATTGTAGCATCTGTACCACCTGAACTACCTAATTTACACAATCCTACTAAAGCACGTACTCTAATAGAATCATCTTTAGATTGGTACAACTTCTTTAATATATTCACGCCTTGATTGATAATTGTGGTAGCTTTGTCTTTTTTGGATGCAGCGGCAATAATACATTCGCAAGCAACTTTTTGTTGTAATAGATCTTCTGTTCCTGCCATAACAAGTATCATTTCTAAAATACCTCCCTTAGCAATTATTGTATTTCCAACATCTAGTGGACCAAGCAATAAAGTTGTTATTGCAACTACAACACGAACCTGTTTAAAAGAATAATATGACATGAATAAATATGTTATATATTTATATTTTTCATAATATAGCTTTCACCAAAGATTAAACAAATATATTATTTACCTTAGATTCTATATCTGGTGTTAGTAGTTTATCTTTTATATATTCATCAATAGCATTTCTAAATTTTTCCTTTGCTGCATCATAATACATATTTTCATAAATTCTTGCCAAGCACACACTTGTTATAGTTCTAGTAGATGATGTAATGTGCATTGAGGATTCATATTTATATTCTTCAAGCTCACTAGCTACTTCCATTAAACGTTTTAAACCATGAAGTTCAACTAATCGTTCTGCCCAATTTAATGTAGTATAGTGGATGTTACGCATAATAAGTTCTATAATTGCATCTCTAGCTAGTCCAGAAATTGTTCTGCTTGTTACACTGTACAGTAAACAAGATAAAATAGTATCTATCTCCTTGTTGTATTTATCACACAATTCTTTGTTTGGTTTTGAATCTGGTTTGTTAGTCATTCCACTATATGTGTTTAGTATTGTCTGCAAACATAATTTTAAAAAGATATTAAAATGAACATACATTTTAACATTGAAAATAACAATTTTTCATATTTATTAAATTTACTAACCTGTAAGCAATATTGAGCAGCATTTACTCTTTCTGCAATTATACTGTTGATCATCTCTAAACACCAAGGTATACCAATTTGCTTTATAATAGTTTCAGTTCTATTAATGTTATCTTTACATAATTCTGCAATAATTCGAACACCAATTGTTATTATTTCCTCACTTTTCTCAAGTTTAAGCATCTTTATTATTTTAGAGATTACTCCATCATTAAACATTATTTCTGCTCCTGCTCTTTCCCGAGCAAGAACAAGTAAATTGTTCATTGCTGTTTCTCGTTTTTCACTATCTCCTTTTATTTCGAAAGCTATATCTATCATTTGTGATACCTTTAAAAGAACATATTCATGTACTGGTTTGTGTATTATAGAAAAAGATATTTTTATAGTTTCAACTATGCAAAAGTTTTAAAATACACTTTGTAATTGATCTATCATGTTATATAATGAATGCTAATATACAAACCTTTACACTAACACGAGAATTTTGTCTATATCTTTCTTGGACAATTTCATGTAACTTTGCAGCAATAGGTTGAATTGCTTTATTGCCAGGATCTGCAGAAATAATGTATCTTGCATCACGATATGCTTCTTCGTATCTTTCCAATGCTTCTAATGCTTGACATCGACGAAACAATGCTTTTGGATCATTTGGAGATATTTTAAGAGCTTCATCACAATCTTCAATTGCTTTATTATATTCTTCTTGTTTTAAATATGTAGCAGCACGATTCTTATAATATATAGCTTTCTCTGAATTATCTTCATTTGTAAGTTTCAATGCATTTGTATAACAACTTAAAGCTTCTGACCAATTTCCTTTATTGAATTCCACATTGCCCTCCTCCTTCCATTCATGTGCAGTCAAATTTGTTGTTTTTGTCATGTTGTTTAACTAAACGTTACATAGCATACGTTTAAATTTTAAATAAATAATACTTAATGCACAATTGCTATGTCAAGAAGAAATTATGAATAATACCGATACACATATATGTAAAACACTATAATACGTACCAAGAACTAAATATTATATGATTTTCTTTGAAATATTAGAAATTTAAATGTTAAAAGTTTGGTTGCCGATATCTCTTTTGAAAGTCTAATGCAATACTGAGACTGGCACTGCTTCTGCATCGTATTAAAAAGGGAACAGATCTATCCAGACGTCACTAGACTATTGCATGTTTATTTTAAACTGTGTTCGTCCCACGATCGAATAAAAATAAAACTGCCGGGTTAAAATAATTTTCAAACCCGTTAGTAATGTTATCATGCTACCTACATCTTTGCTATATTAATTGAATTTTCTTTTTACAAAAATGAAAAATTATATCTATATAAAACATGTTTAAATGTATTAAATCATCAATGTTTGTTTATAATACTTCATATTTTCTATTTAAATTGAAATACAAATACGTGTAGCATGTATGTACAAATATATATAAATATGTTTGTGCGCTTATAAATATTGGCGCGTTTTTTAAATACACTAGACACTAGCACTTAATGTTATGAAAGCATTGATACATTCACTAGATATATGAAATTGTTTATGTAGAAATTGAAAAGTATAATTTTAGATTTTTATATAACAATTAGAGAACATCATTAACATTATTACCACTAGCTATCTATTTATCGGTTATAATCCTAGATTTTATATTTAGGATTGAAGACTAACTTAGGTTTAAAATCTAAGACAATTGATTATATTCAAAAACTATAATGTGTGGATGGAGAAATACACACATACACACGGAGAGAGATAGAGAAAGAAAAAGAACATCATTATTTAAATAAAGAAAATATACATTTATTGAAAAAAGTATTTTATTTATTTTACCTTCGTCATTACATTACATTCTCCACATCGCAATTGTATTGCAGCGATATACGATGATTTTTAATTCTTGTTTCTAATTTCTTCATTATGATGTATGGGTTTATAATTTTCCATTAGATACTTTTTCATTTGTGAATTAAGATTACTATTAATTTGGAAGTTATGAGCGGAATTTTAAATTTAATTTTATATTATATCATTAATGATAACATTAGTTGTAATAGAAGTGCTCATGCAGGAAAAAATATACACATACACATAATTAAGCAACTTTGATGTAATAATTGAACTAATTTATAATATTACCGCAATAATTTCCTATGTTATTATTACTAGACAAATTTCTTTATTAAATAAAATTCAGAATCACGATGTATGTCCAACTACTCGCGATTAAATCTGATAAAAATTGGCAATTGATTGAGCTAAAATATAATACAAATTATTTGAACAATCACCATACATTTAATCCATTTTAGTTGTCGCAAAAATTTTTATGACAAGAAACATATTTAAAAAAGATCGTACTGTACCTCTCTAAATTATTGAAAATCGATTAAAAATATACATATACTTGATTTTTATTACAAAAATATACTCAATCCTGTTTAAATTTCTTGCATTAAATAAAAACATAATAGTGTATTATCTTACCGAATATTTCGAAATAAATTTAATTCCAATATTGCATAAGTGTTATATTGATTTAATAAGAAATTCGATATTCTAATGTACATCGATATTTATGGCATGTATAGGAATTATTTTATATGAGCTAAGTAATATGTACCAATGTGTTCTATTGTATTTTAGATATTAAACATTGTAATAGCACTTACATACTATACATGTTATTTTATTTATGAACCTACTTAATAACATTTGTGACTATTAAATATTTCGTGATAATAGTTATACACATATGTCTAAATTTTGTAAACATTTTTATATGAAACATACTTAAACACTGTAAAAAGAATTTTGGATATATATTTATGAATAACTTCGCTTGTAATTTTATACTGTATAACTTATAGTAAATCAAAATAAAAATTCGTTATACTTATTAATATCTAAAATATAAAGCTATTACAATTTTATTAATTTATGAAAATAAGATTGAAAACTGCAATAGAAAATTTATCTCTTTTATACAAAGCTTAGTTATATAGGTAATATACACTGTGTTCTACTTTTTCCATTTTATAATAGAAATTATATTTTATAAATTGCACAAGTAAATCTTATATGAAAATATATTTATTTTTAATCACAAGAATTTCCGCGACGAACCTTGGACTAGCAATGAATGGTGATAAGTAATTAAGAATAATCTAGAAAATTTGTAACCAGAGTCCACTTAGAACCGTGTAAAATCATATTAAGATAGACTACTTACATTATCATTGATTAATAAAAAAGGTAGTACGAATGATGATAATTGAAATGTTGCGAGGTTATGATAGAAACAGAAATTTCGTTATTAACAAAATATGGTGATAGAAAAGATGAGTTCTTTTTATTTTAGTAGACTATTATTATTGAATGTTTCAGCTGCCCCTAGCTTCTGTTGAAGATGCTTCTTCACCACGTTGTATTTTTAACCATTCAACAAATTCATCAAGCATTACTGGCCCTGTAAAAAATGCATGCACTAAATGTAAAGTATGCACATAATTAAAATATATTTGTCAGTGACATTATGCGATTACGCACATGCCCCATCTAAATCATAATTAGCTAAATCATGATTGATTGTACGAGAAAATTCTAAAATGTTGCACCACTGATCTTTATTGATCACTTTGTACTTCGATTGATCTAGGAACTGGGCGAATTGTGTAAACAATGGCCAATGTTTTCCCAAAAGTAATTGTAACATAACTCTTGCTGTTTCCATATCCATACTTCTTTGATCTTTGTCCTAAAATATGGTGTATAATACATATACATGTCTGCAAAAGTTTTAATACATACAAAATATAATGCTTACTCTAGCAAAATCATAAGCATATCTGTATATTCCCTTAAATGTATGTGGATCATTTAATTGATTCCTTAGGTACTCAAGTTTCTGTTGTATTTTACTAATAGAATCACACTGTAAGTCCGAAAGACCTTTTAACCATTCGCTTAGTGTAAAGAAACCCATTTGTCGGGCATTCATTTTATATGCAAGAACAAGCATTACTACATTTTCAGGTTCTACACCAATATCCTCACAAAACTTTTCCATCCCTTCAGGCCCAAGAGTATCTGAATCATCAGGTGTTGTATATTCTCTAAACCATGTGATACAACGTTTTTGGGAAAAAGATGAAGCAGTTGGAACATCTTCTGTTTTTGAATAACGTCTTGCACTGGAAGGAAGTAACATGTTTATTGTATTTAACATAAAAGGATCCAACAATGTGACACAGTTATAAAGTTTAACTTCAAATCGTTATTGGTTTATATATATGTCGGAGAGGACATTAGAATTAGGGTTAGGGGCGTGAAACGAATCTTCGTTTGGGTTACACGTTGTCGTTGTGCAATAGAGAAGACATTGACTAGTGCAAATACGATTATTATAGAGCCGGACAAGTAACCGTGGTAGTTAGGCACTCGAGAAACTAATGACAATGATCCTAGGTTCAATAACGAATCCGCGGTCGACGGGATGATAGATGAACGTACTCACAAAATCTAAGTCGGATGCGTGATAATCACTGGTCGTAAAGGGGTACTCCTTTCATCAGTGAGATCGCGAACGAGAATGCCTTTCCCGTCCCGATGATGCCACAGAGGAAAACTATAATGGGGTGTGTCTAAGGATACGAGATCATCGGATTCGTCGAGAAAAGCCTTCGTTCAGAAAGTAAGGGAAATTGACGTTGCTGCTAATTGGTCAATCTCCATATCGGTGGTTAGAAAAAGATGCTAGCCGCCCTCGAGGGAAAGTTGCTAGTGGGAGACCGCGCTCGTTGAAAAATATGTCTCCCCTATCTTCTCGTAGTTGGGACAAAGACTGTTTGTCTGTTTGAAGGACTTTAGTTAACTAAACCTTAAGATTTATAACGGGCCCTCGGGCTAGCCGAACACGTACTGCGGAGACGCATCGACATCTGGCAATCATCTTACTCGAAGAATAGGGTCTGCGTGTGGCGAGCCACGGGACAGAAACCGTTGGAATGTTTACTGTCGCGTGTCGCCACGAATATTTCCTTTAAGGAGAGCTATAGAATTACTCCATACCTTTGCTAGGCAAATCCCGTGACCGCGGCTACGTTCGGCGACTGACTGTCGCCTCGAGCCCAAGCTCATTATCACAACTCTTGAACAATTACAATCGGATTGAATAACTACAATTGTTCAATTACAGACTCCGGTGTTCTTTCATCTCCGACATATATAACATAAGTTTAAATTTGTTGTAACACAATTTACCTAGATGTATGTCTAAGTCTTTTTGAAGGATGCCTCGATATACCCTCTTCATGAGCACTAGGTGACATTTCAATAGGCGTATGATGATTTGTGCTAGAGGGCGCTCTACGCTTGCTGCGTGGCATCCCTCTTTTAACTAAAAAAAAATAATTTAACGTTTACATGAATTACCATAAAATATATTAGCTAATTGATATATTTATTTACTTATTATACACAGTCCTTACCTATTAATTAATATGTAATAACTAGTATATTAAAATTCCTAATATAATGTATATGTATATAATTCTCAAAAGTAAATATATTATTAATGAAATTCTTAATAACATATTAATAATTTATAAATATTTTCAACTGACATTAATTACAATAGACTGTTATATCTAATTTATATAAATTTTGATTTTTTAATTCAGTAACTAAATATGTAATATATATATTTATAAAGATACTCTCAATTTTCCTTCATTATGAGAATAAAAAATATGAATTGACAAAACAACAATAAGTCAATATCAAAAGAGGCATATAACTAATTTGTCTATATATTGAAATAGTATACAAAGAAATAGTATAAATAAATTACTTACCACGCAGCAACAATGTAAGTAATATAAAAGATTAAGAAGATTTAAAGGATCCGTAATATAGCTGGTTTATACTGGCTAAACTGACATTTCCTTTCAGTCTTAAAAGATCGAGTTTGAGGTTAGGTTCGGCAATTAATTGCAGTATATCGTAATTTTCAATGTTTTTTACTTTAGCTTTAACCGCTTTGTACATGTGATGTTGCAAATAAATACCTAAGAGTTATTAATATATATTTTCAGACACACTAATCTTGAATTATGTTTTTAATGTAGAAAAAGAAGTATCCAGTTAAATAGTTACAGAGCTTATATATGCAAATTATTTTCTGCTGCGACATGAGTCGTATCGTAATACCAAATGCTTGCAGAAAGATGAATCAATGATTATCACATTATAATGAAATATATAAATGTATAATAAATTGAAAAGACCCTCCCTACCTTGTTGAATGAACCACTAGAACAATTGTACCAGAAATGTATTTCTCAGAGTCAAAAGTCAACATCAATATAAAACTTGCTTTGTAGTTTAGTCTATAAAAATAATATCAAACATAGTGCCAGCGTCATCAAATATTTAAGTAATTTATTAATTTGGATATTTTGTACTACCTAAACGCTGTACGGTTAAATAAAATTTTTTGCAGCTCAGCTTTATTTCATTTTATTGCCGTTTTGAGACAGCATGCCTTTTCGCAGGGATACCAAATGCAGAATTTACTTCCCACTAGCATGAATAATTATGGAATAAAAATGAATATTGATGTTTCATCATTAATTTGTATTATTTTAATATTAGCAAGGCTTAGTATAGAAAACTTAAAAATGTAAAAATTTAAGTGATACGGTGTGATACCATAAACTAACAATTTAAAAAAAACATACACAATTTATAAAATATTAATACACTATTTAAGTACATTTACCATTTTTATGTTAAGATTGATCTTTTATTTATAAATTAAGAATAAAAATAACATGTATACAAATCAAACCAGAAGTGAACAACAGGATAAGGGCATTATTCAATATATATTTTTGTAGCACAGTTTAGGTTCACAAATAATGTTATCACTTTGATGTTGTTTTCAACGTTACCGATTCAGCAATAGTCAAGTAGCAGTACCGACCGTTAAATAAACAGAGATCTTGTTATTAACAGTCAAGGTACAGGGGGCGTAAAAATCTCCGTGATTTTTTTCACGATCGGTATTTCAGAACGTGAGACAGAAAAGTCCAAATCCCAAATTATGAATGTGAATGTTGTTGATTTGAAATTCGAAATTATACATTTGTATAAATAATTACATTATAAATTTTATTATCATCGATAGTAGTTACATATGTTTTGTTAATTCTTCCTGTCTAATTGACAAATTGAAAAAGTAATTAACAGCTGACTCTTTATTTATGCTACATTATAATAGAAGATTAAATAAAATTTATGTTAATACAATATTTTTGAGAGACAAATATGGCTACTATTGATGCAGAAATTAATAAGGAGAAGAATAATTTCTTAGCTGCATATCACATCCTAAAATTTTCAAAAAATGATAAAGATGATACAGAAGTTGTAGACATTGAACGTAGATGTTTTGCTATGAAATATTTAACAGCAAAACAATGGTAAGTTGTATAATTTTTTCCTCTATTCAGATATAAGTAATTTATGCAATATATCAAATACGTACATAAATTATTTCATTTAGTGAATCAGAAGATGTAGCAGCTTGTCTACTTCAAAGAAGTTTGGAAGATTATCAAAACTTAATGGAAAATAGAGATGGGATAAATAATTATTGGAAACAATGTAAGTTACAAATACCAAAGATCAGTAGTAATCCACAGAAATGGAAGTCGGGTTTATGCGATATAAATATGGCATTAAATTTTGTGAAATCTTTACCTTGCCAAGATAATAATACCATGCCATGTCATACAAGATTATTTAATGACAGACACGTGGAGAATATTATTAATATATGGAAAAATAAAGAAACTGAATCAAGAAATAGAAAGATAAGTACTCAAGCAAAACCAAATCTTAGTCAGAGTTCAAATGCAAGTAGTAAAAAAGAAGTTGAAAATAACATGCAATGTGAAATTGATAAATCGTTATTTTCATCCAATAGCTCTACAGATGAAAGTATTAGCACACAAATGAGTTATAGTAAACAATCTAAGACATATTCTGTCAATCAAGAAAATCAAATTTATGCGCGACAAAGGCCTGTCAAGTTTGAATCTAGATCAAACTTTAAATTTACAAGAGAAGATTCATTTAAAGCATCTAAAAATAATCAGGACCAATCGAATTACCACAGAAATAATATGAAATTAAAAACACAAGTTTCTGTTCAGCATAATGAAGAAGATCCTAACACTGTTAAATCTAAAATGAGTTTTTTCAAAACTGCTAGAGATGAACTAAATGTGCAGCAAATGAAAGCTAATAAGCCAATGCAAAAAAAGACTCTAGGAGGGAAGGGATCTGTTAATTCTAAATTTGTTTGTCCATTTAAAAGGGAAAAAGAGAAAACTCAGGAAAACACGTACAATAATGAAAGTGACACAATGGAAGATGAGAGATTAAAAAATGTAGAATCAAAAATGGTTGAACTAATCAAGAATGAAATAATGGATTCAAAGACAACTATTTGTTGGGATGATATAGCTGGTTTAGAATACGCGAAAAAGATTATAAAGGAAGTAGTTGTGTATCCTATGTTGAGACCTGATATTTTCACTGGTTTACGTCGACCACCTAAAGGAATTTTATTATTTGGTCCACCAGGAACAGGGAAAACACTTATAGGAAAATGTATAGCATCGCAAAGCAAATCAACGTTTTTTTCAATATCTGCAAGCTCTTTAACTTCAAAATGGATAGGTGAAGGAGAAAAAATGGTCAGAGCGTTATTCGCTGTTGCTAAGGTTTATCAGCCATCAGTGATTTTTGTTGATGAAATAGATTCGCTGCTCACTCAAAGATCTGAAACTGAGCACGAAAGTTCTAGGAGATTAAAAACTGAATTTTTGGTGCAATTAGATGGAGCTACAACTGCAGATGAAGATCGCATTTTAATTGTAGGAGCAACAAATAGACCACACGAACTAGACGAGGCAGCACGTAGACGACTGGTTAAAAGATTGTATGTTCCTTTACCTGAATTCCAAGCTCGTAAACAGATCATAAATAATCTATTAATAACTGTTCCACATAATCTTACTGAAGAAGATATAAATAATGTAGCTGGACAGACAAAAGGATATTCCGGAGCCGATATGTCGAATTTATGTAAAGAAGCTAGCATGGGACCAATTAGAAGTATTCCACTTAGTCAATTAGAGAATATTAGAAAAGAAGATGTCAGACAAGTAACAGTCGATGATTTCAAGGAAGCACTGGTACATGTACGTCCTAGTGTATCAGAATCAAGTCTAATAACTTACGTTGAATGGGATGCTATATATGGAACTGGAACAGCACAGAATTATAAAGCATAACACATACTTTTACCATTTTTATACTAGTATTACAGTGTATTTTTGTACAGTACAAATTTTTATAATAAAAATATTTTTGAGCTATAGTGAACAACTTCTTAATAATTACAATCAAAAACTCAAATTTATTATTATATTATAAACAAAACTTAATTTATAAAAAATTTTACATTAGTCTTATAATTACATTTTGGTTTGCTTAAAGAGTATATTACATAAACTTAACAATATAGAACTTTTTGTGGTAACCAATAATTAAATATTCCTCAATATTAACCATTATATTTAATGAAATAACAGTTGAGGAGTCAGGACACAATTTGTTTGAATTAATAGCATTAAAATCAATTGCTCCAAAATCGTTTATATAATATATATGAACATTTCCTGCACAGAAGTAATTACTTAATACAATTGTAAATAATCTTATATTAAATAGAAAGATTACCTGAGTCCAATCCCAAAATGAGTACATGCGCATATATTAAAATTGCAGTAGGTGTTCCATGTAAAATAGGAAATAAATTATACATCTTCCATTCTTTTCCTTGTACCAAAAAACCCACATATCCATATTCTATAATAATTGCATTATTGAAATATTTTATTAATTTTATATGACTATTTTATATATCTATTTAGTGTATATAATTTCTTACCTGCAATACAGGCAATTATATTTGGTTTAAATACATAATAACGACGAATTCTTATATTTAGTGGTCGAACACGTGTATAAGAGTTGACATGTATAAGTGTATAATCCTTTTGATTTGCATTCAAAGTCAAATCTACACAGCACCCTCCTTTTGTATATAAAAGTACCTAAGTCACAATTTAATTTAAATAATAAATCAAGAAATTATAATTTCTTTATATAGTTACTCCATTATTATTACTTTATTATTGTCTGCACCAATAGCAATAATATTATCTGAATCAAGTTCATACACAGTTTTTGGTATTGATCCCACAATACTTATTATATTATGCATGGCGATATAGCAATAACTGTAACTTGTACTATTAAATATTTAATATTTAGTAATGATCACATTGATTGTTTTGATTATAGTTGTTTTGATTATAGTGTGTCCTTTAAATCATACCAAATTAACTTTCCATGGGTTCTATCAATTGGCTTCAATGTACTCACATCCCAAAAGCATATGTGATTATTTATAGAACTAGATATACAAATAATACTTGTTCCTATAAAATATAAATAATTAATTAGAAGCCTTCTTATCAGATTTTTGTTTAGTAAAATTTATAAATACCATCTCTGAGAAGCTTTACACTTTCTATATATTCCATATGATCAACTATATGTTTGCTTGTACGTAAATTAGGTATATTGTAAAAATAAACGAATCCTGCAGATGTCCCCATTGCTAATAGATTTCCTAGAAAAAACATTTGTTATGAATACTAAATACAATTTTGTATCTTTAATGTATTACCTGAAGTATCTATACAAGTAATATATTCTGAATGATGGTCTTTTAATGGCTTAATACATTTACTTTGTGCATTACATTTTTTCATGTTTTTGCATTTAATCCATAATTTGTACATAGCTACCCAAAATTTAACATCATGTTTCTCATAAAAATTAGTATATTTCTTTGGACTCAATGTTTCGCATAAAGTGGTCCAAAAATGTTCAGGAATTTTATCTTTGCACAATTTATGCCACAGGGTACTTTGCTATAACGAATAAGTCAGAAAAATAATTGGGAGATTAAATACGAATATGTATTAATAATAATGTATTATGTGAGTATACATACTCATTCTGTTAAAAGCACACAAGCTTTGTAGTAAAAATTATAATTATTTACCTGCAATACTTTATCGATAATTTCCTTCCAACATTTACAAATTATTTTCAAATTTATAAGTGTTAGTGGATCGACGTACAAAAATATATGTTCCCATATATCGGGAGGGAAAATCATTGTCGTATTATAAATCAAACAAATTAAACGTAACTAAATGAAAAATGTTCAAGATTTTCAGCTATCACATATGTATTTCCTGTTAGCTGCTTGCTACGTTCTATGCTATAAATGTATGTAAAGTTTTTATCGATTGTTATCGACTTTCATCGCAATGTTGTTGCGTGTTGCGTTCGAAACAATTTTGAAAATTCCTGAAATTTCCATTCATAATTGCGTTGATGATTATGAAAGTGGAGTAAGTTTTATATTCTTTTTTTCAAGATATTTAGATATCTAGACTTTTACATTTGGGTAAAAGTACTTTCTCATGATAAAACAAAATATTTCACGACAAATTCTTAATTTTATAGTACACATTCTTTTTTAGATAAAATTTTTAATTAATTACAAGATTTTTAACTGCTGAACAAATTCACGACAATATTTTATGTTACTGTAACATAAATCGATGTAATATGTACTAAATGATAAATGAGATTTTTTAATTTTCTACTCAGTAACTTTCATAATCACCGGCGCAAAATTTGTCCGATGAGTGACTCCATTTATGTTACTAAATTTAATAATTGTTGAAGAAGTATGATTAAATCTATTTGAGAGCTTTTACATAAAATGCTTAATGTTTATAAGAAGAATCATTTTATTTCATCATATGTCAAGAACTACATAGAAGTTATAGAATTTATAGGGTAGGTCGAAGTTCCGTTGTATGTTACATATCGGAGAAAGTGTTCCAGTTTCAGTGCAAGATTCATCAAGAGGATAAAAAAAGCTTAAAAAGGTCAAGAGCATTTGATGTTGAGTCGAATCAATAAATATTAAATTATAGTTTAAAGAGGACCATCTACGCCAAAAAGTTTGTATTGGCTAGGAACGTGATGTGACATAGAAAATATTGATTTGACATTAAGCCAGAGCTTTTACCAGGTTCTGCACGTGTACGGATGAGTGGAATCTCTAACCTTGAAAATTTTAAACAATCTCGTCTCTATAAGAATAACTGTAGCAAATTTACTTCATTCATTATATAATTAATTGCAAAATGACAGATCAAGGTATATATAATATTTTGTCATTTATATACTTATATATAATACAAATTAAGAATAAACATTTATAGCTAGCAATCACATATTACATTTTGATTATTTGGAAAATTTTTGATATTGTATATCTAATATAATAATAATTTAAAAAATTTTATAAATATTTTAAAATTTATTCAGTAATTTTCTGAATTACCAAACTGTTGCATTTTTCTATTGATATTAAATTTTAATATTATTGATAACACTTAATATTATTGTTGATTGTTTTTAATGTTTTTCATTCCTTAGCTATTTCTTCAAAAGATAATTATGAATATGAAATGGATGGAACAAGTGATGATGATAGCGGAGATGATTGGGAAGAAGTGACAGAAGATTTTGAATCTATACCGTGCCTTTTTTGTAATGAAGTTGCCAATAACTTTTCTATAGCACTAGAGCATCTAATAGCTTCACATAGATTTGATTTAAAAAACTTTATAATCAAACATTCTTTAGATACATATTCCTATATTAAATTGATTAATTTTATTAGACATAAAAATGTTTTACCTGATCAGCTAAATGCATTGAACATAAAAACATGGGAAAGTGAGGAATACTTAAGACCTGTTATAGAAGATGACCCTTGGTTAATGTTTGGTAAGTATGAATACAATTAAATTCATTACAAATTAGTGTTTCTTAAATTATATTTGATTTTTCTTTATTATTTCTGCACACAAAGATATTGAAGATTTAGAAGAAAAGACAACGAAGCCTATTGCATATACTGTGAATTCAGAAAATGGGTGTGTCACATTATCTGAGGCACATTTTGCCGAATTACAAAGAACAATACAAACACTTAGAGCACAATTGGAACAACGTGAATCAGCATGTCTTTTGGCAATACAGGTATTCACACAAAAAACTTAATGTCTATATACAAAATAAAACAGATATTAAAACATTCAATTCTAGCAAATAGATGAAATGGCAGAAAAAGCACAAAAATTGATCTTAGATGGTGATTTAGATGAAAACAATACTCTCAGCTCTTCTGGTAATTCTAATTGTAATGTTGATAAGGGTTACTTTAATATTTACAGCCATTTTGCTATACACCATGAGATGTTAACAGTATGTATATGTATATTTTTTTAATAATGAGTATGATTCTTTAATAATGAGTACAAGTATTTTTACAGGACAAAGTACGAACCGAAAGTTATAGAGATGCATTCTTAACAAATGCTAACAGATTTGGTAATTGTGTGATATTAGATGTTGGTTGTGGAACTGGAATTCTGTCTATGTTTGCAGCAAAAACTGGATGCCGCAAAGTAATTAGTGTTGATCAATCAAATGTAATATATCATGCAATCGATATAGTGAGGTAAATAGAATATAATAAGTAGCACTTTCAATATTTGGTTTTTCTTATCTAACATGATCTTTTTTAATATATCATAGAGAAAATAATTTAAGCGACATTATCACTTTAAAAAAAGGTCGGCTGGAAGACATTAATCTCGATGAAGATAAAGTAGATGCGATTGTGTCTGAGTGGATGGGATATTTCCTTCTATTCGAGGGTATGTTAGATACAGTGATATATGCGAGAGATAACTATTTGACTCCTGGTGGAATACTTCTTCCTAATAGATGCACACTCAGTATTGTGGGAAGTGGAGATACTAGTATGTATCTTTGAAATAATAGAATTATATAATATTTTTAAATTTACTCTTTCTATTTTATTATTTTTATCTTATCAATTTTTGTAGGGAGATATGTCGAACTCATTGATTATTGGTCGAACGTGTATGGTTTTAAAATGAGCTGTATGAAAGCGGAGGTTTTACGCGAACCGAGTATAGAGATTTGTAACGCCGACGAATTAATAACTAGCACCGTTGAGATACAAGCATTCGATTTATACAAAGTAACGAAAGATTGCGTAAATTTTTCATCGCCTTTCGAATTTAAAGTAAAAAAGACTGGATCGTTAACTGCGATTGTTGGCTATTTTGATATCTTCTTTGACTTGGACAATCCAATTTATTTTAGTACGGGACCTTATTCGCCTCCAACACATTGGAAGCAAACAGTATTTTCATTGAACGAACCTATTAGCATTACCGAAGGTAAGTTAAATAAAAGTTGAAATAAAAATTATTGATTGTCAAATACAAGAAAATAAATATAAGAATTTTTTATAGGGGAAATTTTACGTGGTAAATTAGTCTGTCGTAGACATGTTAGAGATATTCGAGGACTCATGGTTACAATTCATATTAAGAATACTAGCCAGGTTTATTACTTAGAATAATCTAATGATATTCGCTTTGAAGTCTACTTAATAGACGTAAGTGCCAAAAAGGAAAAAAAAAGAAAAAGAAAAAACAAATAACATAGGGTCCATAACAGCTTGCTGGCTATAAAATTGTTGATGACTATCATTAACAATTAAATAATAGATGAAATATGGTTTAAAAAGCGTAGGAAAAATCGTTCAGTATCCGTATTTTTTATAGGATTGTGATTTACATTTTGAGTCCCTGTAAAACTGTAGAAATCATATAATCTCGTATAGATCGAAAGGTTTGACTCCTGCAATGATGAAGATAGATATAATCTATCTATCAATCTATCAATCTATATATATAAGATTTTTTTACTTTATTATATACTTTTTTTTTAATATATATAACCAAAGATTATACGTTGATTGTTTCCGTAAATTATCTTACATAATCACAACGCACATGCTTTCTACAGGATATCGTCGCAATTAATGCGAACTTTACGGTAGAGATTATTTACGATTCGTGCCTTTTTGATAGTCGATAAACTTAAACATTTATAATTGACCATAAAGTTAACATTTTGGAAGGTTAAGTAGTTCCGAGAAAAACGATATGATAGCGTTTCATTTTACAGTTCTGTCGAATTATGTAAAAAATTTTACGATGGTGTTAAAAAAGATATTTAAGTACATACCCGGTTGCACAAATATTCTATTGATTCAAATAATGATAGTTCCAAATTTTTTAAATATTTCTTAATGATCATTTTAAATAATAATATTTTGTATTTGAAAAATGCATTTTAAAAAAAATGATCAAATTTAATTAGTGCAGTCGGGATTATTTTACGCTTTTATTACACAAACAACGATTTCGAGTTCGCTCGAGTTAAATTTAATCCAAGAATCCTATAAATAACTTCAACAAATGAATTAAAAAGGGGATATGCATCATTTTTACCAGCATATCTTCTTCCGCCACGATACTATGTATCTTGAATTTCAATATTTCATACTTGTTAATGACTAATCGAATCGTCCAGAATTTATTTAAAAATACAAATATTTTTGTCAGCTTTCTTGCATGTGCTATTGTAGAATAAGTATCCACATTTAATAATTAACCGTTAATGAAACGAAAATGAATTAACACCAATTATAAATCCGATATTTCATCTAATATAATTTATAAAAAAAAATAATGTGATTATACTTCTTCTCGATTTCCTTTAAGACTATTCTAGGAAAAGAATTTATGGTGGAATTGTATTGGTTACGAACCTATAAAAATTTAGTTCCCTCTTTTGAAATTGCCTGGCATGTTATTCGTAACCCAGGGTCAATTTAAAAAGTACTTATGCTTCCAGATTAAGGTATGTAATACAACTCTGTGATATAAAAAAATAAGTAATAGTAAATTTATTTGATTGTAAGTCAGAAGGAATTAATGCCTTCCTTGATTATAATATGTGTACTTTTACATAAGTAATCTATTACGCTAATACTTAAAATCAAATAAATTGAAAAAATCTTACAAGTTTAAATTATTTCGTATTCACATTTTGCTATCACGTATTTCTATAAATTCAGTCATACATATAAAAACCTCGACATTTTTATTCATTTATACTGCTTTTTACGTTATTTAAATCTAGTCAGTATGTATCATCTATAATACTAGATCTTTTCTTCTTAGTCTTTTATTTAGATTATTGATTGCAAGTTGATGCTCAAACGTTTCGATTCAATTAACAAAATACTTTCACTTCCTTTTTCAATATCAAAATATACATTGACAAATCTCTAATTGTAGAAACGTTATCCTTTTAAAGCAATTTTAAGATACATCCTGTGAGCGAAATTCACAATAGGTCACAAACGTTACTTTTACTTTTTTGTACAATTTTTATAACAAATGCAATCCTAAATTTTTAATATCGGAAGTTTGGATTATCAGTTTGCCAACCCTTTGCATTTGGTCCAAATTGATAAACTAATCTTCTACCGAGTACAGGTTGAAAAATTTTGCTTTTATAATAGTACCTGAAAGAATATTTTTTATATAAAAATATTGCAGAATCACCAAACATAATTTAAACAAAAAGTGAATGAAAAATTACCTCATTGCTCGACTCAGTTTCTCGTACGTCATTTTTGTGTTTCCTTTTCTTGAACCCCATCGTTTCGCGACCTCATCGCTTTTAACGAACCGAAATTTCGCTTGAGAATAATCTTCCCAACAGATTAAACTTGGACACGTTTCTCGATTACGTAAGAGGTCCCTGATGAACTCCCAAAGCTTTCCCTGGCTAGTAGCTATATAACATTATATTGGTATCATTACATCATTGAATTAAGAAATATATACTTTAATTCAAAGTAAAAATGCTTACAACTTTTTTTTGGTTTTAATACCCTTGGTCTCCCTGGTGGCCGTTTGGTAGTTTGGTAATCAATACTATTATTATCTGATTCTGCATCTACAAAAATAAAAACAATATTTACGTACTTTATTATAAAAAAAGATAATCATCTCGTATTAAAAAATTCGAAGGATTTATATTACCTGATGTACTGTTGGAATTAATTCGCGCATATTCGTCTTCGGAATGAGGATGGATGGTATTAAATGGCGGAACTGTAATTACATCGTTTTGTTTTTACTAACTACTAATGACGACTGATTCTTAAATAAAAACTATCAATGAGATACAGCGAAATAATATTATGGTAGTTTATTACACTATTATTTTTTGTTATCAACATTCACGCGTAATCACAATTACATACGTATATTCGAGATATGCTGAGAGTGGAGTAGGTCATAGAGTCGATCTCCGTACATAGGATCATGGTTGATAAAATCGTCTCTGGTAAAGGTGACCAACTCGTTTCCTGGTACCGCAAGACTATGTTGTATCAGACTATACGGTTGTCCGATATAAGATGCCGCAGACATCAACCAGTTTATTGTTTCTTCTTGACACCAGTTTCTAATAGGTTTATCAGACCAACCGGTACCATCAATTTCATTATTTTCATCACCTGTTGAATTGAAAAAATTGATATAAGTCGAAAATGAAAAATATATCAAGATAAAATGAAACGTACTTTTATAACATCATAAAACAAGATTATCTTTTAGAACAAATTGTTTGGAAAATATAATTACTACATAATAACTGGTTCTATATGATTCTATATATAAATATATAAATAAATAATAATAATATTTTATATTGTAAAATGTATATTAATAAAATGTTAATGATATATTAATAGAATTAATATAATACTAATTATAATAGTAACGTTTGAAAGTATAGATATAATCATTATTAATATAAATGAAAATATAGGTGAATTACCAAAGTAACACTTTTTTCGGGGAGGTTCGTAACTACGCGTGGTCAGGGCATTAGTTTTCAATGTGACCAATGAGTCCATGTCCAGTACGAAATGATCATCGTCGTCATTTAGATTAGGAAACGAAGGGCACACCTGCAAACAGAACATATCGCATGACAAACAAATCCGAAACGAAATCGGGTTTCTACGTTAATGACCTTGTTGGCGTCTTCAACCGTCTTGTCTCTTTTTATCGCTAGAGACTGAGAAAAACGAGATCACTACAATCTCGTTTCCTTGGACTGGCTTTTATACGTACGACAAAGATATATACATATATGTATGTATTTACGTCTCGATTCTGGGCAAAGCATCTACATAAAACGGATATCGGTAATTTGCAATAAATAACCGCAAATCGTTGTTTCAAATGTTATTTATTTTGTATTACGTGGCTTCGAACGCTTTATGCAAAGTCAAGCATGCGGTAAATGATAATAATATCTTATATTAGTAAATTAGTGTGCATATAAGTGTTGCTTAGCCGCAATTAACTGATATGTAACATTATTGTTCCAAGTATCATATTTTTATAATTATTTTTGTCGTGTTTCATCTCTTTGTAGTAGTTTTTTCTTCATAATTTCCAAATATTCAATAGAGAAAGTATCATATTTTAATTTTTAGTCTTTAAGTTATTATTAAATTTTGTATGGATGCATGTTAATCCGTGTAAACTTATTTGGACGCTGTAATGAGTGCTATTGATATCTTTTGATATATTTTCTTTTTTTTTTTAATAATATATATAAATGCAGCATATATAGTTTGCCATAAAAGCATTTGATACAACGACGGTCAGTAGATAGTCATATAGCCTTTTTTTCGATTAAAAAATTCCAACTAGCATCTGTGTCAATATTTGCGCAATAATTTTCTGTATCAATACAATTGATACAGCATTGTCAGAAATATTGTTCTGTTTCGTAGAATTGACAACATTTTATTGCTCTCACAAATCATTTCACTAAATCTACAAATGCACTTGTTTCGCACTTAGGTGCGAATACTCGTACGATATAGACGCTCGAGTTATCGCGTCGCCGATCATCATCACTTTTCGTAGAAACGCAATTTTTACAATCTTTCAACTCTTTTCCAAACAGAACGATAAACTCTCGTACTAACTTGATAGAAATATGTTTAAAATTTTTATTGTATCTAAAGAAAGAAATGAAACATCGTTTGGTACCTCGTAAATCGGTTGTCAAAAACTTCGAACAGTTTTTCTATTTATAACTTCTTCTAATTCTTTTTATTCGTTACATTAAATTTACAAAAATCTTCGATTAATCATTAGAAGTTAACACTGTAATTGTTCATCTCTCTATTCCACTTTACCTTAGTCTAAAGTACATTAATGGCATTTCTTACGATATGCACATATGAATTAAACGAAATAGTTTTCCCAAACGTTTTATAGCTCTCCGTTTTTCATACTCAAATATCAGTCTGGAATTCGAGAAAAACACAGTACTTTTTTAGAAAGTTCATTATAGCACACTAGCGCTTCACGCGGTGCAGTACTAACAAACCTTTTTCTCTCTAGCACGTAAGGCTCACACATGCGTTCCTTCTCCAGAAAGATTACAGAACAGGTAAACAAGTAAAACTCATATAAAATAATCAAAAAACACCGTACAATCCACTAAAACCAATTCAAATAATCCAAACAACAACTTTACAACTTTTTTAGGTAATCGTAACTCACCTCCACTAAGTCGGTTCTATCGTAACTACTGAACGGATCCATTATTAAGTTCATTCGATTCTTCAACTAAGCAAATACAAAGACTGTCGTACAAACGTAACAATATGTTCGTTACAGAGAAGTGTCACGATTTACGCGAAGGTAAATGTATGTCACAGCGCGGCGTGAACAAGTCGCATCACTGTCTGTTGGAAAACAGATCGAAAACAATTATACTTCAAACTAAACACGAGGTCGCGGTGTTGTCCCGCAACGCGATACTGATCGCCGGTCGCCGAAATGTCTCTGACGAAGACGCCAGGCGATGTGGTGACGCGAAAGACGTCAGCGGGAGTATCACGGGGACGGATAGCGCGGAAGAGCAGGTTTCAACGGGGATTTCCCGCTCTTTGGAATTGACCAATCATCGGCGACGTGCTTCACGATAGCTGACGCAATAATTGCGGATACACACCATTGGCGGCGGTTGCCGAGATCCGGAGAATTCGAGACGAAAACGCAACCGAAAATATAGCTAACGCGACGGTTATTCCCCGAGTGGCTTCATTATTTTGCGATCCAACGAGGTCGACCGGACGGTGCACTGGGGTATCCGTATCATCGAAAATCTGGCCGAAAATTCATCTTCTTTAATTTTTCCTCAACTGTGAAATTTTCATTTTTAGGAAAAACCAAAGCAGGAATATTATATTTACAAATTTTATTTCTGCACCTTTGAAGTGATACATACGTGTAATAAATAAAGCTAAATTTTGATAATGGTCTCCTCAGCCCTTATATACCGTATTTTTTATTGTTGTATCAACTACTCTTTTATGATAAACAATATTTTAAAATGGACTATAATTTATTCATGTTTTTTAAGAATGTCATGTATCACTTAAAATATCATCCTGTTATATTTCAGGATACGTCCCAATTTTTGTAAAAAAAATTAATTGTAAAGAATGCTTTGTTACGCTTATAGTATAATCGCTCGAATTGAATTTCTTTAGCTATTGTAAGTAGAAATGATAATAATGTTACGTATTTTTTAAACCACTAGAATCATTTGGAATTAATTTGATAATGCGGAATCAATTTGCGATATAATGCAAGAGCGAAAGTTTAGAAAAAGAAACGGAATATCTTGCAGACTTTCGTCGAATCAAGAAAATTTTTAAGAAGAACCTCAAGCGTTTAAACACAAAATGCATATCTGGCTTAAAGTAGAAGAGAAGAGGGTTGCATCATAAGGGGTTATAGTGTACTATTCAAAATTCTGACATGTAAAATAGATCCTCTGGTTTATATAAAAAGAGAGTTTTTTAAATATATATTTGGGCAAATATATGTTATGAAAAATTCATATGTGGCGTTTAAAATACGTTTTTTCCAAACAAATACATAGGTTGTTTGCCGCCAAGTAGGAACACGTGTTGCGAAGATTCGAGTTTTCGCAGTTCAAATTACTAAATCAACCAAACGATATCAATCTTTTTTAAGGTTAAAAGGTTGTACGTCCAATCGGTTGTATATAAAATGATTCTGCAAAAACAAATAACAGATAAGAAATGATCGAATGTAATTAAGTGTGCATGTCTGTGTACAAATATCTTAAATATACTTTATACTTTCATTAACTAAACAACGCATGAAAGAGTTATCGGATATAAATATGTTGTCATAGATGGAATTTCATTCAATGATTTAATGTAATGATTTATAATAATACTAATTTGGGTCAGTAAGGTAAATTTTTCTAGTGAATAATATGCAGTTATAGAAGCATATAATTAATCTATTTAGTTAAATATATTTTAATTTCATGAAATATTTAAATTCGACTGCTTTAATTATCTTATAAAATCATTCTCACTCTTTCCAATCTTTTATAAAAATGCATGCGACTTATATGCTGTATTTACAGATATCATTATATTAATGTCTTCAAATATTTCCAGTCGATCGATATGCTGTTGCGCGAAGCCAGAGTCTTGCGGTTAATCTAATTTCCATAAAATGGAAATCGCTATCGGGCTTCGATTTTTTCCTGGAAGTATCTTTTTTTAAAAAAAAAAACATTTATTGCAAATCAGCAACGATTCAACGTACGAAACAGTTACGAAATAACCAGGAACAAAAATTCGTCTGTACGACAAGACTTCGTCGGTATTCCCGTGACATTGAGGCGTTTGAAGATCTCTACGAAGATTCCATTTTTTTTCTCTCTTACAGCGTTATTAATAGACACAAGTTGTTCGTCGCATAATTCTCAATAGATTGACTAGCTAGAACCAGTGTGAGAAAAAAAGAAAATGATACTCTGCAATAATGTGCACGTATACCAAATTTTCCTGGAATGTTGGAATACGTTTACATATAGTAGAGGTAAATAGATTGTCAATAATACAGAAATTATATTTTTAAACTTTGTATGTATCATGTACTATACATTTCAGAAATATTTTCAATGGATCCACTAATGTGTCCAATTCGTACGTTCTACCCTGTATACATATAATGTTTCCATCGCATTCGTCCAGACAAAATGCAATATTCGAAAAAGCTTTTCACATTGGCGGCGCCTATGGACTCGTTTATTTATAGTACGCCACGATGTCTCGACATCGGAGTGTAAACATGTCGGTACTACCATGGACTTCATTTTATTTTACGATGTACTTTTCTCTCCTTTTTTCTCTCATGCGCCTTCTTTTTTTCTTTTCCTTTCAATTACGTCTCTACACTGGGAAGAACGCGCTTTTTATCATAACCGCAATCCGTGAAACTCCTGGGGATTACTAATAACTGATTCGAGGAACTGTGATCGCGCAAACCTCGCCGAGCTTTGATTTTATATCGGCTCTTTCGAAACATTCTGTTTCCTGTAGAGAAATTGAAAAATCAACGAATAAAGTAAACGAAGAAGGAAAAAGGCAACAATGATAAAGAACAAAGATTATTTCGGTTCTGATGTTAATTAAGGAAGTTGTGGTATTTTAATCAGCCTATTTCATAAATTTAGACGAAAAATGTAAGGATTACATATCTGTGGTTCACTTTAATCGTTCTTTCATTTTTTATGCCGAAGAGTTGAAAAATTCCCCAGTAACTTCCGAACTTGTTCTTCCAATTGCGAGTCACTTTGTTTTTTAGCTCGAATATAGCCTATAGTACTCGTAAGATGAATCACTGACCTATCATAAGAATTGTGATAAAGACTCAATCGGAATAACAAATGGAATTTTCTTAAGGAAAACCTGAATATAATTTCTAAGGTCTCAGAGATTCCCATCCTTTGTATTACTTGGTAAAGTCCTTCTTTAAATTCTAATAATTTTGTTAAACTGCGATCTTGTCGATGTTGGTATATACTTATACTACACACGTATATACTTACTTCGCAGTTGTTGCTGAAATATAAGAAATGGTCGTTTCGTTGGTTGTCCAGGTTAAAGCATCCCTGATCACATTTACTAGGTTACAGTTTTTGTGTATCTCGGTTTGCTCCACTATCCAGATAGATGTTGATTAACATCAGGAAGACCTATAAGGTATCCCAATAATCCTTTGATAATCTTTGTTATTTTTAGAAATGTGATGTAAGGTCATTTACAAAGCTTGGATATTTAAAAATTTTACAATTATTTTTTAATTATTATATTACGAAGAAGTCCATGACACGTAAAGATAACATAAATAATCATTTCTTTATAAACGGAAGATTTTCAGATATTTCAAATTTACATCTGTTGCAATATTGTATTGATATAAATGGTCAATATTTTGGGCATCTCTCGTTCTTTTGTCCCTTCGTTTATTGTCGAATGAGATTGTATTAGACGTCATTGAAATCGTCTGAACGAAGTCTTTTAAGAGTAAGATTATTTATTAAAATAAAATTGATTGTTGTTTTTATACTTTGATGCAATCTCATTAAATATGTAGAAATTCTATGCGATTAGCTTTTGCGCAGGATTCATTGAAGATCGTAATGCATCGCACCGCGTTTATATAAAATCACAAAATGAAATTATAAATGATTATATTACACGTTAATGGTTATCCTTAACCGGCAAACGCAAAAATTCTGTCGTCCATCCATTTATCGGAATATTAGGATCAGAAATGATTGGATGTCGAAAAAGAAATAATCTACTTGTTTGAATATAGTAGTTGTATGCAAATTTCAAGTCACGTACAATACATACGATCACAACTGGGAAATATTTAATAGCATCGATATGTGAACACTTATCGAAAGTTCACGTCCTGTTAAATTAATATCTTTTGAAGGTATTAAGATATCAAATTCAATGAAAATACTCACTGCCCTGTAAATATAAAATTTTTGTTATCATTATACGAAAAATTCACCAAACAGTCTAACGTTAAATAATATATTTATGTATATCGATATATTATACCTATTCTGAATTACAAATTTAACATACAAAACAAACATACAAAAGTACAAACGTCCCAATATGATCAATCATTGCGAATAAAAACATTTTCCAAAGTTTTTGTCACGAAAAGAAATTTTATAAGAAAACACGTGAACTTTATGCATTATTCGACTTTGAATATAAATGATGTTGAATATGTATATTTATAATTATCTGTACTTGATATGAAAATGCAAATTGGCTTAAACAAATGCTACGTTTAGTAAACAAAACATATATCAATGACAATTACAGTAATTCAATAGACGTAAATACACGCAATGAAAAGGACAAAGAAGATTGAAAGCCAAACATGATCGTTTCTCTTTCTTTTTTTTCACGTCTTATAGTAAACTTTTTAATCTGTAGAGCGTAATAACTCGTACTTCTGCGTAATTGAATGTGTTTTGAAACGGGAAAGGTCATTCCGGACTGTCAAACAGGTTCATAATTTTTTAACGTCGATAAAAATCAAAAGTACTTAACTAACGTCATTGACTACGTGCAAGTTCCAAAATAAAAAATATTACGTATGTTGTCGTACATTGTACGACAAAAAAAAAGATAAAAGAAAAACCAATAGGAAATTCAGTTGGGTTAAACTCGTTTTTAAAATTAAAGTTTATCAATACCAATCATTCATATAATTATGTTTATGACTTTAAAGGAAAAGATAACAAATATTATTTGTGTGCGAATTTTTATGTGTAATTGTATGTTACATTTTTTTCTGGAAAGAAAGCATAGATAGTTAACGATTTATTCTTCTGTGATCGATGAGATGAGTGAAACCACTTCAGTTCACTCAAAGAAGGTGCTTACGTCCAGGGAAAATCACATCTGCAAATAACAAATACTTGATAGGTGCGTGCGCATAAGATCACGTGGACGCGGGCACTATGAATCATTCACAATGTCTGTTTCGCAATACGCCGTCGAAAACACTATAAGCTTCGTTTCCAAGAATATGTGTCTCCTTGGGGTGTTCGGCTCATTATCGTTCCCATCATTTCCTAGGCGCGTATTTGCAATATTTTCAAGCATGCTCAATTTAATTGAAAATTGCTTTAATAAACGATCATAATAGATCTATACTCTATTCTTTCTCTTTAATCTTTAATTAAAATTTTGGTATTCAAATATACAGCTGATGAGCGTTTTCGTACATATTTCAGAATATCACAATGATTGTAGTAGTATTATAATGACCGTTATTTCCTACATCATCATCAGATAAAGATTCTTTTTCCATTGTTAAGTCATAAGCTTAGACAGTGTTTGATCACAGTTCTGTAATGCAAGTTGTAAGTACTTGCGGATATTGTTTTCGTTAAAGAAATTTATATTTAAAAAATTTTTAAGTATTTCAAAGTACTTCTAATAATGGAAAATCTGTATAAGGTTAACGCTGTCCGTTCGTAATAATAGGCGGTGTTAAACAAATTCCAATAGTATGTAAGTACTCATATTCATCTTTCTCACATTCTATATATACGTAATTAGTGGAACTTATGATACGAGAAAAATAGGAGGAGTTTATATATACCTGGATTTTGTTACTTCTTTCAGTTAAGGAAGTTATAAACGGGGATTTGTTTTTTTCTTTCAACATACTTAATTAGTTACATGAGATTGCAACGCAATAGTGATAGTCATACACGAGAACTAGCCTAAATGATTCCATAAACAGATGCCGCGTCATCTTTGTGGGTTAAATAAGGATACTAAATATCACCTATAAACGTATTCCTCCCGCATTTGTGCAGTTTTCAATAAATCTTTAGCATCAAACGTAGGATGAAATATTTATGAACATTCATGAATTATTGAAGCAAGATTAAGAACTTGAACTTGCTATATAAATTAATTTTGCATTCTGTATCATAGAAAAAAATACAATAAAAAATTAATGAATATTCAGAATAGATATGCCTAAGCATTTTATGCTGAACAAAGTGTTAAATAATATATATATAATACATACTTTATAAATTGCTAATCATAGAAAAGTGAAATCATACAGGAAGTTTGTATATGTATATGAATTACTTTATTTTCCATATATTATTATTTTCGTTATCATTATTATTAGTATTAATATTATTATAACAGTCGACTGTAAAAGCCAATATCAAAGAGATAAATTAATCAGTCTAAATATCATTACATGCTCGCATGTATCATCACATTTACATAATTTTAGATAGTTGCTCATATGAAAATTAGTACAAAACTAGTCGATTATTTATACTTTTATTTTTTGTTATCGTCAGATGCTATCTGTGATGCAAGGTTTGCAAATTTCGCCATATAATCAACACTGCTCTCCCCCATCAAGCATTGCATATGTGAAACGACCTGTAATACATTCTTAATATAGATTAAAATATTAATAGATCAATCTTTTTTAAATTTTATTATATATACTTACATCGGACGATGGCCGACTATCTTCTATATTATTTTCATTTTGACTTCTCTGTGAGATTTTCATGGGGGACTCTAATTGACCTAGGAAACTACTTAATGAAAAATCTGCTACCTGTAATTTAATTTCAATATTAGTAAAAGAAAAAATATTTCTTGCTTAAAATTCTAGAAATCAACCTTAGAAATTTACCTCACTATTCAACCATTGATGTTCTCCCTCTTTAAGTATTTGCGTTGCGCTTGTTATAATGGAATTCGTAGGTTTCGGAACTCTTGCCGCTTCAAGTTCATCCAAAAAATTTTTTTCCTGTGGTACATTTATAATTATGGATGGCGATTTATCATTTTGTTGATCATCATTATTTATAGGAGGGTCATTTATTTTATTTGCTTCTTGATTATTAGAAGTTACGTCTTCTGGTGTATTGCTTGTAGTAGATATTATTGGCAATACTCTTTGTACAATAAGACTTTTTTGCCGCACGGTTCTACCTCGTTTACTGAAACGTGTTGTAAACTTCTGCATTTAAAAAAACAAAATCACATTTTTATAATAAATGTTTTTGAATTCCTTAAAGAAATATTGAATTTGAAACGATAACGAACATCTAACTGCGTTTTGAAAGCATCTGGTGTTCCAATCTTTTGATAAGTTTGTGGAATTAAAGGTCTTTTAAAGGTCGATGCTTTTGTCGAAAGTATTCGAGAGGAAATCACAGTTTCATTACTTCCAGAAGTATTATCATATACTTTACTCGTGCCATAACTATGTTTTGCTATAGATAATAACTTTTGCAAGGTAAGACACAAATTATCATCGCGTAAAGTTGTTGATGTAGACTCTCCAACGTGTTGTTCCCGATGATTCCAGTCCCACCAATATTCCAGCGTAACTTTCGATTCGCGACCAAACTGAAAAATTTTAAAAATGTAGGACAACTCGGAGTATTCAACTTTTATTTAAAGCTAACTCGGATAAAAGTTAACACGTGTACCATCAAAAAGAGGTCCCCCACAGTAATGGTGTTTGCTTCCTCGATGTTCCATCCCTTCCGAATTCTTTCAATAGTTTCCCTTCCCGGAAATCTGTTAAATTCTGTTTTTTGCTCTGGATTAGCTTTTTCGGTGTTACTAACAGTCGACGGCCTTTCTGCAACATTACTGCTAGATTCTATTGCATCTATATCACTATTATTGTCTGGCATGGTACAGTTATCCTCTGTACGGCTCATGCATTTTTTGTCTACTTTGTTTTTCTTAATTCCTTTCTTTCCAACTCCTTTTATGTATTGTTCTGAGCCTAATAGGTCCATTCTGGAACTTTTCAATCCTAGACGTTTTTCATAAGAATTTAAACTGACACTGTTGCTGGTTAGATACTCTCCAAGGTTCACCATTGGCAAAGCAATTTTGCTCCCTTCAGGTGGTGCTACTCGTAATAACCGATTATCTTTCATTTCATTAGCAACTGCATTTTCTAGATTGGGGAACTACATTAAATGTATAGGAATTTTCTCAATACTTTTCTTCTTATTCGATACAAAACAAGATACATTAATATTGGTAATCTATTTTGAAGTAAGGATACTGTGTTATACTTTGCAGGTCTCCATCTTTGTTGCAGAAATATTAATAAACTAGACAAACGTCTCTGTATAGGTAATAGAGTGCGTACTCTTGGATTCATCGAAGATGCTTGCACTTGCCACCATGCCATATTATTACGGGGCCTTAATTCTATTGTTATCCTAGGGGGAAGTTTAATTTCTTCTTGCCAATCTATAGAAATATTATAATTGTTATATGAAATATTATTAAATTTCATGAACTATATTTTACATTTTATTGATTAAGTATACCTTCTAATTGATTCAGTTTTCTCAGTGCTCTACATATAGGTGTTTTAATTCTCATAGTTCTTCCTCTAAGTCTGACTTGTGTTGAACCCCAATAAACCAACTCATTTAATTTCAACTGTACCTTTTCATATATTCGTGGTAACTTTCTTCTAAGTTCACCATAATTAATTAATCCATACAATTCCTGCGAAGTTTTTTTTACATCTGTACAACAAAACAATTATATTATTAAAATAAAAACTAAAGTGTAAAAATACATTAAACAATTACCTTCTGAAAATTTTAGGTGCTTCGATATTTTTAGCCAAGTTCTGTAATAAAAATGCCTAATCTGTTCCTTATTTTTTATCACAACATCTGGTAAACCTTTTTTCTTTCCCTGACTCAAGAAATAACTTTGTAAAGCATCAAAGTCTTTCCCATACTCGTTTAAAGCTTTGAAAAAGGTATTTTTATCCTCCATGGACCATAATTCGCAAGATCTTTTCAAAGATTTTACTTTCACCTCTGTATTGTTTTCTTCATCCTTGGAATCTATTAAATTACAAACAAATCTTTGTAACTATATAACATATTGGAGTTTAATTAAGAAGTTATACAGCTGTTAATATTTCTTTCGATTACTATATTTATATCATCAATTGATTATACAAATACAAACCTTTTTTTTCCAAGTTATTACCATCACCAACGTCTAATTTTATCTTTTTTGTTCCTCGGACGACACGAACTTGAGTATTCTTAGAATCCACGGGAACTTTTGCGTCTGAAGAATTTTGTACAGTTTGGGATGAACTGTCTTCTTTCTTGCTCACTATATTAATCCCCTGAATTTCACAATCTTCATTTTTCGCGTTATTTTCCATTTTAACGTTCTCACGAGACAAATTTTAGGTAACAACCTTAACCAGTTTCGAGGCGCTTAGATAGTACGAATTTTACAACTCATTAGAACAGGTAGCACATCGGTAAATCGAAGTAGATTTACGGACGAAAATATTTCCGTTTCGATTTATGATGTTAATAACATAACTCCGTCGAGAAATCCTATAAAAATTGTATTTTAACATAATTAGGCTATCGAGAAACAAACGTAATGGTGATTTATTAATGTGTTTAAATCACGTTAAAACGTAATTATCTTCGTACTTACGCTCGAACGTAAACACGAGCTTCTCCGACGCTGATTAATGTGATTAAGAAGGATTTAATTTTTCTGTAAACATAAACGCAATGTAATTGCAAAAATTACGTAATTATGAAAATCTAACGATATTTAGCTCAACAAACACGATAGATGCACACACTGTGCTTACTTCCAAACTACACAATTCTAAGCGAGTTTTCGAGCAAATTGGATATTTAAATCTACTGCACTTAACATCTAAAAATTAAGAAATATTTAACTACATTGTTATAAAGATATATATAGTAAAATCATCGAAAGAATTATATTTAATTAAAATAATTAATCAACTCGTGTCGGGAGAACTTCGAAAAATTTGTCTTGTCATGTATTGACAATATGTAAGTACTTACATATTTGCATGTAGTGAAAAATTTGAATTGCTTTAGACATGACTCGGTACTTAAAACTTTTAAAAAACTTGACAGTCATTTAAGATCTAAAACATAATATATATAAAATATATAATATATAACATATAAGATATAAAGTATGACATATAAGATATTCATTCTTTTATGAAGATTACGAATCCTATCGAGATTCACAAGACTTATCAAGATTCAAGTATTTGAAATATCAAATCATTTAGTCGAAGAAATTCGAATTTCGACAGTATTAAAAAAATATCGAATCGCTACGAAAATATTCGAAATCGAGATTGAAACGCCCATTAATATCGCTAATATCATATAAATCATCTCGTTTTGGTCAAAGACATTTTACAAATGATTTTCGCGCTGCGCTGGCGCTGGGAATAATTCGTATCATAAGTGCAACGTCTAACCAATAAAGTCACGCGAATAACCGCACACGGGACCAATTGAATTTTTCAGTTTTTTGCGTGCAGAAAAGTGCATTGCTGTGTCCAATCTAAATGAACGATTTTCCATGATGTTGTTCGTGGACGGTGGCCTTGATAGGAAAACCCGAGGCACAGAGAAGAGGAGCGTAGTGTACTTAATTAATAAATCAATTGATTTATTTTAAAGAGATCTCGGACGTTGACCGACGCCTTGATGGGGCAAATAACGACAGTGTATCACTCAGTTACTAAGCCCGCTGTAACATCATAATCGGTCACGCGTGTTATGCACTCGACAAATTCCATTGCTATCCCGGTTTTGATAACTGTAACCTTGGTTATATTCACTATTGCGGGTCTACGTCAAAGGTGACAACGAGCCAAAAGCTACACGGTTTTTAATTTGACTCGTAGCAACTGCGCAAGGGTGGCGCGAGGTGTCAGTGACAAGGTGTATCTAACCTTAAAATGCGATCATCCGTGATAACCAATGTGATTGTACTGTTTGGACTGCATTTGTCGTATTGGTGTTGGAACACGGTAGATGCCAGCGGCGGGGCACTCGACACGAGCTCGAACTTTCAATCTGGTTCAACTGGAAGTTCACATTCCAAAGTTACGGCATTCTCCGCGACACTTACCGATGGATTAGCGCAAGCCGTTGCTCACGAAGCTGGTAAGTTTTATTTCTATTATTTAAACTAGACTGCGGATTTTTATACATTCATGAAAAACTTGAAAATGTAAAAATGCACATAATGTGTGTAATACACAAAAATGTATGATATACCTAGAGTGAAATATTCGTTATAATTTTTAACGGGTAATATAAATTCCTATTAGCTTTTATTTCTTTAATTACGTCCATAAAAATCCGCTATCTGTTTTTTTCTTGTTGTCTGAACCCTCCAATATGCATAGCCCATGAAAAATATCCTTCATTTATTCTGTAACTTATAGTAGCTCACAAAAGTATTCAAATATTTGTAAAAATTTTTTATGAATATATTAGATGTGCTATTATACTGAAACACTTAAAGATTTCATTAGCAATGTGGTCACACTATCATAATTATACTGCTAAAGTTTGAAATAAATCTGAAAATATATATAGAAGCTACAAGATATTTTATGAGCCACTGTAAATGCATTGACAGCTTATAGTTCCTGTTGTATTCTGGTGACAAGTTTAATATTTATTTTAATATGTTCAGTCATAATATTGTTAGTTGTATAATTGCTTTCTTGCATAGTCTTGTCTTTATAATGTCAAGAAGAATTATGTGTACAGTTTACATTTTATATATGGTCCATGTAGTGTTTAGTAATATTTTTCTGATATTTGAGTTTTTATATGTATTTGAAATTATATACTGATGTAATATACTGCTATTTGTATTATCATGTCCATTTTTTTATTATGAAATCAAAAGTAATTTTTACATGTATTTCAAAATATATTTTTGAGAAATATGTTTGTTCTTCTTCTTTTTCTTCTGTTATTGTTTATTAATGAAGATAGAAATTAAAAATTTCTCATATTGCATTATAATCTGCGCTATGATAATTGGAGGGTTAATTAATGATTAGTTATAAGATACTCCAAATTGCTTTGAAATTAAACCATTAGTTTATACCATTATTTATTGTTTTGTTTCATTAATATTTTGTTTTAATCTTTTGTATGTATGTGTAAATAGGCAGCATGTATATGCATGACTAATATTTAATTTTAGAAAAAAAAAAGAAAATAAGTTTTGTCTGCTATATCATTTTATTTAAAGGTATTTACATTTACAAAGCTTACTTAAAAAAATAGGCCTTCTTCTTTAATTTGATGATTTTGTTGTAAAAGAGATACAAATGTGTTTATGATAAAAGCTCATATTGCAGATGATAAATTTCACAAATGATCTAATCATTCAAAGATTAGTCTTGACTCAATAGTAACGAACTGTTATTGTAAACTTATTCTATGTTTATTAACAAGATACTTCTTTCTAATTGACATTTCTACATTAATAATAATTGGACAAAAAGCTTCTTACACGTGGTTAACAGGATAATCATAGCCCTAAAGAAAAAAGGCACTTGTAAACAAACTACATGTAATCATAAACACATACAATCAAACGTAGGCTGTTTAATTTATTACAGGTTCCGATACTTGTAACGATGACCTAGCTTGTCTTACACTGGCTTCTCATGATCGACTAGGTTTAGAAGCTATCAAATCACTCCACAGTCAACTAGACGATGATGCCAATGGAAATGTGGATCTTACAGAGTCAGATGATGTAAATAAATTTTTACTTATAATTCCTTCTACATTATGAGATATAAAAAGCAATTTGTATTCCTTTTAGTTTTTAAGAGAAGAGTTACAATATGAAGCTGGGTATGAAAGGAGACAGAGGGCTTTCCATCATAATGATGATATGCATATTAGTGTTCGAGAACTTTGGGAAGCCTGGTTAAGGTCAGAGGTATTGTCTAAAATATAATTGTTTCTTTAAATAACTTTTATTTTTTTTGATATCTTACTATATTAATAATTTCTTTATAGGTTCATAATTGGACTATAGAACAAACATCAGAATGGTTAGCTTCTAGTGTAGATCTTCCACAATATGTTCCTACTTTTATACAACACCGTGTAACTGGTGCTACACTTCCAAGGTCACTTTCTTTAAACAGTACATCATCTTGATACTGTAACAATTGTTTTAATAACAAAATATTTATTACTTTATGTATAGATTGGCTGTGAACAATATGCAATACCTAAGTAATGTGTTAGGCATCAAGGATCCCATTCATAAACAAAAAATTGCCTTAAAAGCTATGGATGTAGTTCTTTTTGGGCCACCAAAGGGTAAACAATTATTAAAAGATCATTTTTCTGTTAAAAATTTTTTGACTGGTTTACCATAATTATTTAATATCTTGTTATAGATACTGGACATGGCATCAAAGATACGGTATTAATAACATTGTTTTTCGGAGTGTGTATAGGATGTTGGTATGCATATCGGCAGAGGCAAGACTCAAAGAAACATCTCCACAGAATGATGAAGGATATGGAGAGTTTACATAAAGCAGAATTGGCATTGGAGGACTTGCAAGTATGTTTTACTCTTCTTAAAGTCTTAGCAACGCATTAAATCTTCGTTAATGTTATGTTTTACAATTTACAGAAAGAATTGGAGAGGGCACGAATGGAACAAGAAAGTGTAACTACTGAGAAACAAAACTTAGAGAAACGTTTACAAGACGAAAGTGTGGGATTGCACGCTTCTTACTCCGATCTCGAAGTTTCTCAATTAAAGGCAGAAATCGAAGTAAATATTCCATAAATTTTTACATTTAAAATTTAAGGATTAGGTTCCTTCAAAGTGTAATTAATTTGGACTTTACAGATGTTAAAAGTTGAATTGCAACGTGCAGAGGGCGAACTCGAAGACAGATGTTGGTCTCCTCCTTCTGGATTGCAACATTGGTTACAATTAACTCACGAAATTGAAAATAAAGCATATACCAAGAAAAAGATATCTGCAGAGAAACAGTTGCAACAAGCACGAGAAGCAGTAAGTGATACATTTTTTCTCAATTAAATTACTTTTGTATATCATTACAATTTCATTATTTATTATTTAATTGTACGTAATGTTATTTCTAGTGCGAGAAACTGCGAAAAAAACGATCGAGTTTAGTAGGAGCGTTTGTTTCAACTCATGGAAAATCGATTGATGAAGTTGACAAAAGTATAGTTGAGGCAAGAACTGCTCTAAACGAAGTCACCGTAGAATTGCAAGAAAGAGTACATCGTTGGAAGCAAATTGAGCTGCTATGTGGTTTTAATATAATAAATAATAATGGTCTAAGTTATTTAGAAACTGTTCTATACAGAGGAACTCCTAACGGTCGAGGTCTTGGACTCAGAGGTATTTACGTTTATGACGATACAAAATTGTTTAGTGATTAGTGCTTAGACCTTTTAAATATTTA
Organism: Bombus vancouverensis nearcticus; assembly: GCF_051014615.1. Classification (NCBI taxonomy): domain Eukaryota; kingdom Metazoa; phylum Arthropoda; class Insecta; order Hymenoptera; family Apidae; genus Bombus; species Bombus vancouverensis. Next base: position 10,750,733 of record NC_134920.1, on the reverse strand, counting down.
ATAATTTAAAAATGATTTTTGTATTTTATTTGTGAATCTTGGTTTAATTGATGATTGATATTCGTATAAAGTTTCAGTTTTAAAAATTTGGATACAATAAATTAACGCGAATAATTTATCATGCGTGCGATTCATGTTTACAGGTCGACTCAGTAGCCAAGATGACTTAGACGACGAAGCAAGTTCAGTTTACTCGCCTTCAACATGTGGTGCCGCAGGTAAGCTGGAAACGGACTTCCACGAGCATTTAGATTGATAGTAACAATGCTCAATTTGTAAATACTATTGTAACTTTGATATGATACTTACAATATCTAAATATCTTCTATTCTCTCTTTTTTACGCACGTAGATATATTTTCGAGATCAATAATTTACTAACTTTTTTGTCGTCCTAATAGTAGTAGTTTGGGTTCTTTTTGTGACATTAATTTCTCTTAATCAAACCTTCGGGTTTCCAGCGTAGGTACTCGTGAAAACTAAATTACGATATGTACTTTGCTAACTGTTTAAGAAGTTTGTAATGAAATTACGGATAAGTTATTCTTCGTAAGAATTTCTTATCAAAGATTTTGAAATCAAATTTTTACTAAAATATAAATTTAAAAAATTCACGCGATGCCTTAAGATTCATTTTGATACAAAAAAGTAGTTTTTGCAAATCGTAAATACGAACGTATGCATCTATGATTTCTATGAAAGATGTTACTGGTTCTAGGAAAGCAGATGGCTAATGTCACACATTACGAAGATGTTCTAATGTCATGTTTCTACAAATGTTAGAAAATATTTGAAGAATACAAAAATCTTATAAAAGATTTATGTTTAAAAAAAGCTTTACATTAAAACATTAAAAACATTAGCGACTTTTTTTATGGTCATTTTGTTTTAAATATATTTTTGTACATTGTGAAGTTTGATTACGTTATTGTCTTGTGTCTTTTACATAAAGTGTTGTTTAAATCATGCTATAAATGTTGTTGTCTCGTTGTTTTTGTTGAAAAATTTGCTCAAATTGTTTATTATTGCTTATATCATTTTTTGTGCTTTTTTCAAACTAATTCCCGATTTTATAAAACTTTGTTCAAAGAAAGTACAAAGAAAGTGTATATATATTTTTATATGTTTGAATTATTGAATTAACAATTTTAGCTGCTCTTCTTGTGATAAGATACAATATTTCTTGATATTCTTTGTTTCTCTTAGGTTATTGTTTGTTTATGTTGTGTTATCATTTGATTCTAGGGGTGGAAGAAACTATACTTAATGGTTCCAAAAAAGATTAAAGAAGCAACATAATCAAACCTTTCTAACACGTTTTTATGTATATTATTGATCCTGCACATTGTATAGAGACTTACTTAAAGTTTAAAAAAGTCATAGTTGTTGAAAAAATTGTTATTGTTATTTATCGAGTAGTTACATATCAATGTAAAAAATTATTTATTTATATATTTTATCAAGTAATGTGTGACATGAATAATATGTTCGTAATTAAAAGTACATTGTACCAAAAAAATGCTTACGAACGAAATTTGATTATCTCTGACATGTGACAATGCAAGTAGCGTTAAAAGAGCATCAGCAGATCTTTCAGTGAAATCTGGTAAAAATTTTTAATGAAAGGATTTATGTGCAGGAAAAGGGAGGATTGAAAATTGGAATGTTCCCCTTTCCTAATCGAGATTTGTCAAGTTATAACGGCGTGTTAATTATTTAAATAATGACAAGTTTCTTAACTTATTGTTAACGCGTAAGTTTACAGACACACACACGCGCACACACACGCGAACATACACTCACATATTCTCACATACACACATTATATTGTAGTATAATTCAAAGAACAGTGTATTGTCAGTACAATTATATGGAGTTGTTTTTTTACAACTACCTGCTCGTACAGATTATGAAACGTTAGGATAACAATTTGATGAAAGAACATGACATATTTTTGTACAAAAATTTTCATGATGTGTCGAATGAACGAACAAGGCCAGAATCTTTACAAAGATGTGTATGTGAAAACATCAGAAGCATGTGATATTTTTACGAATAATGTCATTTTTCTTCCACATACAAAATACAAATTTTTTAGTTTTTTCTTTTCTCGTAAGAAATTTTTATTCAAGTATAAAGGAAATGAAAATCTGAGCCATGAAGAAAATCGAAGAGGTCAGAAAATAAATATTAATTTACTTTGAAAAAATTCAGGAAAGAATTTTATACGTTTCTTGAGACGCTATTCTGTGTAATATGTAAGTTTCTTCCTTGAAAAACTAGGGAACATCTACTCAATGACAGCAATGATTAATTCGCTTAATGGTCATTTTGCAAAGGTTAATTTGTGTCGCAACTACGACTTCGATTCTTCGTCTATCCAAGGCATACGATCGTTGGACTGGGAATGTATTTATGAACAAAATTAACAAGTCGTATCGAATGTTTCATTTAAATTCTAATCACCTACTAAATATCATAACGAGTACTCCAAATATATGTTATGTATATTTCCATATGTTCTGTATATTCTCGCAGCTTTAAATTTCCTATACGTGTGTATATATCCGCAGTCTAACGATCCAAGCTCCATCAAGTATAATAAGCCTTCTAGTTCGTTCCTTCGTATCTAGTAGCAATATATCGAAGACGACCAAGTGCCAAGCGTGATAACTATCTAATTATCACTTTATTTAATAAATTTCGATGATCGATCACCTATTATATTACTATACGAAAATATAATATATCGCTTAATCCTATTAAAACGTTAAACCAAAGTAGAAATTTTTCATTTACGATTTCCCGGTTATTTCATGAGAATCGACCGATCGTCGATGCGTTTTCTTATTTCGCCAAGAGCACGTTTCAATTTTGCCAGGTCCCGCAGTAATGCGTTGCACAACAATCTTCGTATTAATAGTTCGAATTAGAAGCTAGCACAGCATCCTATCTGAATTCGACGATCGTGTTTACATCGCTGGAAGTGCCATTTTCTTACGTGTCGTGTGCAATTTCAAATTTTTTTCCCGTCGCGATTATCGCTCGCTAGCTGAAGCTATAACCGGCGATTAAATACATCATATCTATGCTGTACTATAATCCGAGCGGAAGATTTCGGTCGTTCAAGATCACTTTACCACGAGGTGGCGTCGCTACTTCCTTCGTCTGATTTCTCGTTTCTGTTCAGCTCTTTAAGATCTAAGAAAGAGCAAAATTGTTTTCTTGATACTCGACTGTCCGTTATACAGATATTTCTTGTAGCAAAAAATGAACTTCCATCAACTTCTGAACTATAATTATACCTGAAACTGTAGTACCTATGAGTCCTCAGATCTTTTTGTGGAGCACGCTTAATGATTAAGCAATCAATTATCCGAAATCTTGGAGTAAACATTCTCTAAAATTTTGGGTAATTGCGTAATTGTATGTTACAGTGTATTTTTTAAGAGTTGGATAATTGTTTGGGCGTATGTTACTAGTATTGGTGTCTTGGAACCTCTTTAGAGATTAAAGAGGTAAATAGTTGAAGAATAAACGCAGAGATCATCGTGTTATATCAATTGGTGGGAGTAGTGTGGCCTTAAGCGTGGAAACCTTTGGCTGCGGCTAGGGACTAGGAAAAGCTCGAATGATCGAGGATTCCTGGTTCCTAATATGATGCCAAGAAATAAATTTTATTTCCTGGGAGATCCGCGTCATGGTTAAGATTAGAATCAATTAAAATTAGATGCGATTATATACGTCCGAGGACTTAACTCGTAGGTGCAATACACGTATTTACACCACGACGCGTAATAAATATATTCTCGAATCGGTTTGATTTCATGCGAAAGACGTGACAATCGAAACGGCTCTTTTCTTCCTTCTATTATAAACTCGAGCATATCAACGGCATTGAGCTATATACGTATATGTATCCGCATATAATGCACATAGGCAAACGTGTGCATTATTGTACATTAAGAGACGAGAAGCGGAGGATCTGTACATTGTTTGTCTGATTGTTGCAATGCATACGTTACATCTCCCTCTCGACATTTTATTGTGTGCGATTCAAAGGTCGTAATTAATAAATCAAGCAACTTGCGAGAAACCGACGTGTACAAGCCTCGTTTGTATGATCTAAGTTGCGATGAGACGTTTCAAGATGACCAATTACTTAACCGAGTATGTAATTTTAATTTCAATCTTCTTGCCGAGCGACGTTAACTACGCTAGTTCCTGAAATTAAATGATCCGTTCCTGGACTCGTATAAATTTTGCCGTGTTTCTATGAATGTTTCAAGTTCCTATCTTGTCTTTCTATTTTTGTCTATTTTGTCTTTCAAATAATCTAGTTAACATTGTACGACTCACGAGTGACTCACTTGAATTAAAATTACATATTTGGCACAATGATACGCTGTACTGCAATCTGTACAACAGTCTGTATATGATTGTCTTTGTTACCTGCAAACCGAAGTTTCAAGTTAGACGCTTTAGTATGTTAACTCCTTAGTAGTTTGTAAGTCTTAAATGCTATACATACCTATTGAAATGCGCCAAAAATGTACCAATGAGATTTATGAATTATTGCTGTTAAAATAACTGAGTCTAGAGAAGTCATTAGAGAATATTTTCTTTAAACAGGAACACAAAGATATCTTTCCCAGTTGAAGCAATAAAGAATTGACGTTTTTCTCTATTTATTGTATTCTTCTGACTTCGTCGTTTTTATATGGAACACTATGAAAATAGAATTTTCAACAAGAAACTCATAAAATGTTTGATTGTCTGTAAAAAAAAATTTATGAAGGATTTTGTGTGTTTTGTTTTCGCTAGAACAAGGGACCAAGCTGCGTTCTCTGGTAAAGTATGGCATCTGAGGAGCATGTAAAGTTTTCTCAGAATTGATGTGACACGAATTTGAAGAGTCTTCTTAGGAACAAACATAAATTTTATCGCATAGATCGTGAATTTTCATGCATTGCGCTTTTTAAATAACCATTTCTTCGTTATTCTACTAATGTTTGCGAGACAGTAAAGCATCGCGACAAAATTTATATTATTTACTGTGGAATATAAAAGAGTATCATCCATTGTGTTGTTTGTTTCTCTTCTTCCTTCCACAAACTGGATTCTGCATGGAACTGACCTCTGACACTGTTTGTCGAAAGCAGTTCTAACTAATTAGTGCATGAAAATTACAATTGACCGAATAAAAATAGTATCTACAGTTATTTCAATATATCTTCATCGAAATACCAATGGTATCAGTAAATCAATATCCCACAGGCACCAAAGAAACTGATATTGGAATACATTTTTCCAAGAAAATCTCAGTTTCTTTGGTTCCTGACCTACATTAACGTTAATCTATTCATACATATAACAATTAGTTCTATTCCAATTTCCAATCAGTTTTACTAAAGATTCAAATACACTTTCAGGTTAGCCCATCCATTCTCCATCAACTTTGATGAACTCAATTCCAATACCGAGCAAATAGATTCCTAAAACCTTACATATTTTCAAACAAATTTTTATAATCTTCAAGAATCTGTGATTCTAATGTATCAATCATTCGTACTAAAATCCCTTGCCAAATAAAAGGCTATCATAAAATGAAAAGCCACCGCAGATACATACAAAGCATAACAAAGTTCAATCTTAATCTACAGGTACACTAGACAGCCTAATATGGAAGGAGTCGTCGGTTCCTCCAGACTCGTCCAGCAGTGAAACCGGGAAGGATACACCACCAGAGAGTAACGTTGTACATTTCACCGTCGGCGATGGGCCCGTCGAGCCCGTCAGAGCATCCAGCAAAGAGAAGTCCAAAATCATGCGTTCCCACAGTCAAGACACGAGCATGCCTCTCGCCGTCGAGAACAAGACTACCTCACCATTCCTGTCGAAGTCGTCTTATTCAGAGAATTCGTTGGATTCGTCGAGCCAAGATCGATCAGGGCAGCAAAAAATTGGTCCAACGTTCGCGACGACCGCGAGTACCACCAGCATCAACTCCACGACAACGACGAGCATATCGAGCAGTAGCAGGAAAGCGCTGAAGGAGCCGCAACAACAGTCAACGGTGGACGACGAAACGTTATCGACGGACTCGAACTCGACCACGGACAACGACGAGTCGAAAAAACGACGCCGGAAGATGCTGTTCACGTTCAGGAGGAACAAGACCAAGGTCACGTTATGAAGCCCGCTAGTCAACATAACATACACTATATATCTGTGTTGTAACGTTCTTACTTAACGCTAACTCACCTGCGATCGATTAATTGTGTCATTACGAGCCGCAACGTGCACTTAAAACATGATGAAAACGACTTGTCTCCGCGAACCGGTTGATCATTAATTAGCGATTAGATACAGCCGGTATATATACGTATACGTACATACAGACACACATTATCTGTACACGCAAATAGAGGGACAGGTATAGTTTGGCGGAACATCGATGACTTCCCTTCGTTGACCCTTTGGTCTGCATCAAATCGGACGTTGGCATTTAATCTCGTTTCTATACAAGCCCAATGCTATTGAAATTGATTGTACGAGTTTGAGAGCTTCCATCGTGTATTGCTGTATTGCAGAAGGCACGTAGAAAAACAGGGGAAATTAGAAAGTATCGTATGAATTATGGAAATGGTACTTACTCTTCAGTAAACTCTCGATGGGAGAGCATTCAAATACGACTTAGGGGTTAGTTACTTAGTCAATCCAGTTTCGGTAGTTTCTAGGTACTGTATGTAATTGGTGTCGAAGCTCCTTGTAATATAAATATCGCAAACAAACGCAGCTACGAACGTTCAAATCTTATTAGATTTTGAGAAACGTAGCTGCCTCTTTGCAATCTGTACATTAATGTATGATACAAGCATAAGGAAGGGATTTTGTTAAGGAATTGTACAGTATGAGCTTGACGCATAACGAAATTGATTATGCCAGTGTCTGATTAATTATACAATAATAGTAGTGTCACGGTTTAAAGAAGCGTTAGTTAAGTAAGTCTAAGAAAACGAGAAAAACATACCTAACGGCCAACGATGGAGAGATAGATAATTCTGAGAGTTAGAAGCGATGTTCCGCTCTGCTACTGTCGTGTAGAATGTTTTTGGTGCCCTGCTGTGTCTCCTGTTTTGCCAAATCTTCGTTCTGTTCGCAACCAGACATCATCAAGCGACGTCCAATTTAGACAGCTAGATTTTTAAACTCGCGAAATTCTTTAATCACGACAATATTTTGGCTCAGGGATGGGCGATCTTTTCTCTATACCCGTGTACCTCCTTTTCAATTTCAGGTAGAATTGTATACCGACAGCTCTCTGTCTCATTCATTGTAATTTAAATTGAGCTTCTTTTTCGCTGGAACGTTCCTTTAATTTCGCCTTTGTACTCCACTGAATAGTATCCAGCAGCTGTTCACTTTTCGATTAGTCTCTCTGAAATAAAAGAATCTCAATTGTAAATATTTATAATAAATATAAATTGTCTTTGGATTAAGTTTTGTAGTAAGTTATGATAGTGAAAATTGATCTTTGAACAGCTACAATGAACACGATATTTTACAATCTCTAACAACGTATTGACCTCTTCTTTGAAGCAGTGGAAATACTTTACTTGGTCCATTCCTATTCTTTCGTGCATTTTCATTCTTAAAGTTATTTCGAACGCCAGTAAAACAATGAATGAAGTTCTAGAAAGATTTCATAATCGATTACAATTTATAAAAATGTATGTTCCTCCGATGTTTCTCCATGACGATACTCGGCCTAAGTAATCATTAAGCGAAACCTACTAAGAAAGAAGTTTCTGTCGTATCTGCTTTAACAAGTTCTTCATTTCTTGACTATAATTCACGAGTCCGGTATTACAATTCCAACATAGATTTTTATTTAAAGAAAAAGAAAAGCGATCGCTCATTCCTAGATCCATCGTGACTTGTTTCTCTTGCGCAAAAACACGAAATTCTAGCGTACTGAAGCTTTCGTTCCTTTTTTTTTTGTTTCTTTTTCAATCGATGAACTAGTGGTAGTCGTTAAATGTAAATCTTCTTTCTGTTTTTTCTTTTGTCTTTTCTCCCTTTTATTTTTCGTATTCATTGTTTTTTTGGCCCCTGCAGTACAGGTCCAGCACAAATTCTTCCTCTTCGCCTTCCTATTTGATTTCTTAATATACACTTAAATATCGCGATCTCACACACTTTATCATTTTTTATCTTTGCTTTGCTTTTTGCAAATTACAATTGCCCTCTATCTTTCTTCGTATTACGCTGAGTTATTATATCCTTCTTTATCCGAATGTGTCTTCATTTCTTGAAAAACTTGCGAAATTTAATGACGATATCTTCCATTTAATCGCGTTCGGTTAAATAGCACGAATATCAGATTCCATTGTTGAATTTGGTATATCTGTAAGGAGCAGAGCTCTGTTCTGAAATAGGCGATAATAAGATAAGAGAATACCTAAAATATCTTTAACTATTAAGTCATCCCACGAGTGAGGTAGCGTTTTTAATATTATCTTTTTAAGAACACAATTAAATACAAATAAACACAATAAAAACACAAATAACAATTGAAAGAGGATTTGCAGTTGATCAGATTTCAAGTATTTTCCAAAGTATGTGAATTTTGGGTAATTCTCATTTTTTAGAAGTAAAATTGTTCACCTAACCGCAGTCAACCATAATATTAGTTCCTTGTTTGATAAAATTCATACTTGTGGAATGACATAATAACAAATAATCATAAAGAGATTTAGGACACTCATCCTTCGAGGTTCATGAAGATTTGTAAATAGAATATCGTTGAAAAGCAATAATCATTAAGACGTCTCTGTTTTTCTTCCTATACGTGACTTTACACGATAATGTTTGCAAGTATTACTAGGTTTAACACTACGAATAAAGCTCACGAATCTCAAAGGAGAGAGAGGAAGGGAACTAGCATAAAACCCGACTTTTGTGCTTGCCTTGTACCATATAGAGAATCTCTAGTTCAAATTATTTGCAGTCTTCCATGAATCATAAAAGAGTACATAAATCGTGACATTTTATCGTCGCGTTTTTTATTCAATTTGTGCGCCGTTTATTCTTCTTTTCTCCTTCTTTTTTCAAACGACTCGTTCATAATATTGCAACACCTTCTAATGTTTAAACGATTATGGTCTGCCTGAAATCAATTAGTCGTTCAAGGCCATCGAATAATCTCTATTGTTTCATATACTTTAGAATTTCGTTCATCGCTAAATTTACGTTCATCATTATAATAGTGGAGAACGCTATTACACGGATTATTTAGAAATCTGAAAGCTTAAAATATTATTAGTACGGAATGGAAAGCACTATCTAACTCCCTTTGTAACAGCGTTGAAAAATTATCGAGATGGAGGTTTAGCAAGGAGGAAAGGGTACGATGATTTATAATTAAGAAAGTGACCTTAAGTGACTGACTGTTTTTGGTCAGACTTTAGAATTAACTTATTATCGCTTCCTCGTATTACGCATAATTCTCTACAGTTGTCGCGCGTGGCAACGAACATACAATACAGGACGAAGTGGTTTCTTCCTTTTTTATCATATTTTTCTCATTTTATGTATATACACTGTATATGTACGTATATACATTATGTACACACACACACATGCACACACAAGTATGTCCGTGTACATATAAACGTAGAAGCTTAAAAGCGGTGAGGCTGGAACTCTCTGAAACTTATACCATGTAAAGAAGGATAGTGCGATAAGATTTAAACTCGAGTATTAAATCGACCATTATCACATGAATATGCGAAGCTACTGTTACAGACAATTTTGATAAGTGTCATCGCCCTCGCGTCGATTAACTTTCCGTGCGCCGGTTTCTCCATAATCGAAGAGGAATTCTATCTTGGAAATTTAATGATGCGCTCGACTCGAATTCTAATTAGCAAAAGTTACGTTCGTAATTGGCACGTGAAATCGGAAAATTCGAGAGTTAGGAGGTTCGAGAAGCTGAAAACTTGGAAGCTTAACAATTTGAAGGTCATTGAAATACGCGAACGTCTAGAAATTGAGGAAGATGAAAATTCGAGAGAACCTAGACCACGGAGAGTTTGAATAAACGCTTATTGTCCTTTTTGTTTCACTTGTTCTTCCAAAATGCCTGCACGATTAATCGACCACTTTCGCTTGATCTTCTCTCTTGTGCCACCCGATGTTTTTAATATTTATTTTGTTGTGCACCTTTACCCTGACTCAAGAGCAGTGGATTTCGTTCGCTATTTTGCGGTTTTTCTACGTGTATCCTGGAAAATCTTCCTTTTGTTTCGCCCTTATTCCTTTTCCCTTTCACGCGACGCGCATTCCTCTTGCCAGCTTATTGTTCCAGATGACGCTTACTTCGCTCCTCTCCTAACTGGCAAACTGACACATTTGTATCTCAGGGTTAGTCTCAGTTTCTTTTTCTGATCACGACAACGTACTAATTATGAGTACGATCACGAGTGTGTTTTTCGGGGGCATCTCTCTATCTGTAGAGATACACACGTTTGAACAGACATCGCGCGACCCTCTGGACGAGTTACTTAGGGACGTATTATAAGAGAGCAATAGGCGAAGCGATCTGACGTTCAATGGACCAAGTTCGATTAACGTTATGTAGCGTTACGTGAAAAATAAGAAGAGGTATAGTTGCAAGCATCGATAGTTGGAACGTTCTTCTAGGCTCAATCATAGTATTATAGAATAGTAGCATCAGGGAAGATTGTCGTAGTTAAGTATTTAAACAAACTTTTATCTCGAACGAGATATCACAGCTTGCGAGGGCTTCCGTATATGTAAAAATACAGCCGTATAATTGTATCAATTTTATCGTAACACACTGTTTACCAATTATACAAATCTGCCAACTTTATCATTACAGTAGTATCGTTGTTAAAATGCTTGAGAGTAAATGGTCCAAACTCTATTCAGGGCACACTTTTTCGATATTTAAAGATGTAGATAACGAAACTGCTAGGTAAACGTTGCGTTAAATTTGAGAAAGTGTGTATCCGTTGATTCATCTGCAGTCTTCTACAGCAGAAAAGTTTTTTCAAAAATATCTTTCTTCTTTAGCTTGTATCCGATTGTTCCGCGAAAAGGTTTCATCTTCGAATGAAATCAATTTTCCTATAGGTATACGATGCATTACGTTCGATTAAAAACTTAAGACTGCAATGAATTAATAAGTGAGAAAATCTTGCAATAGCAATATGTAACACGTGTGACACTCGTGTTCCCCAGCAGAACTGAAAAAGAAATATTGTTAATATCTGATGTATAAATCATGTTTCCCTTTGTCGGGGATGCTATGTTCTCCAAATGAAAAGAAACAAGAAAGAAGAAAGAAGCTCACTCCCACGATTTAAGTCGTTGATCAAACCGCGTGACATCTTTATGGTTGTATGATTTATCGTAAGAGCTGACATACGGAATAAAAGCAAAGGTCAATTTTAACTAGCTCTTTGCGACGTTCTTCTCGTGCAAACTATAAATTGTATTCCCTGCGTGAAACCTGGGAACCTTTCTCGACTGGGAAAAGAAATCACAGGCCGTCCGAAAAATCGTGTACCGTCCTTGTAAGGCGTGATTCTCTTCTCGTCTGTTGCAATATCGAGCACGATTTACGCGATCGTAGAACGATTTATTCGCATGAATTTATAGAATGATAATTGAAAGATGTAATACGACTAAGTTCGTTGGCTTCTGCTTCCAACGTTTCCGTTCCAAGAGACCCGGACGAACGCAGAGTCGTCGAGAACTATGCAGATACATCATCGATCACTAACAATTTCTGTGAGAATAAAATGTGTCAGCTTCGTTTTAACGTGTTACTTCGTGATCGACCCATTAAGTACCAGCTTTAAGATGGTTTGCCAGGTTGTGAATATTCTATGTATCATATGTGCCCCTTTCAATAGTCTTCTCGTTCTCTTCGGACTGTTCTATGTAGTTCTTAAGCGAACGTAATATAACGTTAACCATTCCTACAAATAATTAATAGCTGTTGAGAATTCGTAATAACTTGTTGGAAAGATAGTAGCGATTAAAACGATGAGAATATCTTAGAACATTCTTAAAAGCGAAGTACTGTGAATATGTGTACTTTATAGTTGAAAATAAAAGTATGTTGTATACACTGACTTATTGTTAGCTTGAGTGGTAGAGAGTCTGGCTGTTTTTCTCTCTTCGATTTTTCGTCAATTCTTCTGACGTACGTGGTATGCGTGTGTACTATGATACAAGTGGTAATCTGCAATCTTTCTTACCTCATATGATAGCCCAGCAACAATATGTCGGAAAGCGAGCGTTTAAAAAATAATTTGATATAAGTTTCTCAGGAACGTTATGTTATCTGTTCCCCTGGTGTTCCGTAATAATTAATTTCGTTTGTCCCCTTTTCCTGTGTTTAATATTCTTGATATCAAACGAATCGTTTGAGACGTTACATTTGTCATTAGCACCGAATTATGGCGATAGAAGTTGTAAAAAAGCTAAGGAGCTTCTCATCGTGGTATAAGAGTCGAAATTATCCAAAAAAACATATAAATTCTGGAACGATCGAATTTAGAAAGAGAAAGAAAACGAGGAAGAATTTTGAAACAAGCGTGATGAAACGTGACGAAGTCGTTGTCAAAACTCTAGGGAAAACGGAGGTTTCAAGCAACATAACACATACAAATGCTGGTACTTAATGGACCCGTTAAAAGGTCGTCACAGTGCGTAGAATTTCTTAGGACACTTCAGATCAAAATGTATTTTATAATTACGAGTGATGTTTATAAAGGACAGTTTTTAAGATTGTGTATATCTTGTTATATGTTATATCGCTTGATACTGAAATCTGACTCCAGTTTACTAATTATTGGTAGAGACGAAGAGTGAACGATAGAATGCAAGAGATGCGAAAAGGAAGAATACGTGTATAGTTCAAAGGTACGCGTTACTTCATAAGTTACATATACTACCAGTTGAAAATATGAGACTCGAACTGTACATTATGCTTAGCCTCTATATCCTGTCTTCAATGACATAATCTTTCGAAAGGGAATGACCTGCAACTGCTTTAGAATTCTTGATCTGCTTCTTCGTAATTTTATAAATCAAACACTTCTTGGTCCTAATGGATTTTAAAATATTTATAAAATATAATTCTGAGAAGTAACTACTTTTTACATATTAAAAGATCCCATTAGAACACATATTTTAACGTTTTCAATATTTAAATAAAGTACCTGAAATGTATACCAAGCTAATTTGCCGTTATAAAGCAATAATTAAATGTTCATTAAAGGTTAATATTTAGGATATTAATTGATGTGACGTTTCATTTTTATCCTTGTACCATAAAGTATGACAATAATTCGATTTAACAATAATTCGACTTAAAGTCACATGTTTCCAGCTGGCGAGGTATTTACGCGCCGGCGCGGGAAGCGCGGGCTATTCGAACTTGGATTTATTTTACATAAACATGTAAATTATTCCTACTATGTTACTATTATATTGTTCGCCTGTTTTAATGGCGAGATAGGTCTTCCTTGTAACGTGATAGAGAAATTGATCAAAAATAAAGAAATTTCATAAAAGCCTGAAGCTCCCAGCTAATTTCTGTTTCTTCTTTTCTTTTTTTAGTCTTATTGAATCTTCTCTCTATCCCTCTCTCTCTCTCTTTTTCCAGGGTAACACAATGCAACAACTCAGTTGGTCGTAATGCGCTATTTTATTAGAAAAACGTTATTAAATAGTTTGGACCGGACACACACGCAAAACATGTTTTCCATCGGTGTTACACCAATGTTGACTGCCGACAAAATTAGACATGGTTGCAGCAAATTAGAATTTGTAGCCTTCTGTGGCTTAGGTTCATACAGTTTATACAGTTCAAGATTTTCAGATGTAAATTCTAGTTTTTCTCTGAAACAATATGTTAAAGTCTATAGTCCAAATAGTTTTATCAGGTTGCAGTGATCAAGTGTGTTGTTTTTTTTTCTTACGAATAATTATTTTATATATAATGTATAATACAATATATATAAGATTATTTTATAATTTCTTTATTAATTTCTATTCTCTCTTTCCTAAGTTTTATTAAAAGTCTAAAAGGTACTGCCTATTTGATAAAACTGGATGTAACTATAGAATATCCTCCCAAAAAGGCAAGAAATACAATCTGAAGGTCTCAAACGGCATTAAACATGGAAACAATCGCGCGAAGAACGAAATAACACACTCATCAACAATTAAGTCCGGTAACTAATACTAGCGAATATCTTTGTCATTAATTTAAAACCATGTATAAACATCTGCACACGCCGTAACGATCTTATAATAGTCTTTAGGCTAGAATGGTCTAACTGTGACCTAACGATCAACTAACTATAACTGCACAAATCTATGGTCGTTCATCTTTGTGATTAACGATCACAGCAATGGATACATTGGCTTCAAGTTAGTCTATAAATTCTCAAATAATTGTATACCGCTACATGACTCAGGCTAAGATCAATTTTCCTGCCCTACAAAGATGTTTTTACATAAAAAGGATTTATTCATTGAGTACATCCAAATTTCAATGTAATCCAACTTATTTGAGAATTTATCGACCAACTTGGATATTAACAAATAAATTAATCGTTAGATATTTCGTCACTGGTATCATGATACTTGATTAGAAATCGTATTACGTGTTCAGATTTTCAACTAGAAATCCAGAATTATAGGACAAATTGTATAAACCATCAGTCTTATGAAAACACAAGCATACTTATTAACAATCGAACAATGGATTTGAAATACTGATTTCGCGATAAACAGATTTTCTTTTGAACAACGAATAAAGAAGCATTCGAGTTCCTATTGAGTCGAATAATTTTCCACAAAAAAAAAAAGAAAAAAGAGAAGAAGAAAGAATACTGTGTGCCCTATTTTTAAGTTATCAATAAATAGTTCAACGCTCTAATTTTAATTGAAAACTATAGTAGAACGTTGAGTTCATCGTCATGGATTTGAAGTTACAACTCTTCTTATGGTAGAAAACCCAATGAAATTGACATGTTTCTCCATATGTTTGAATTCTTCTGTCAAATTAAATTAGTATGTTATACTATTAAATAAACACGTTGCCTGTCTTGGAAATTTTTTTTGGTGAAACTTTATAATACGTGATAAATTTTCAGATTACACTTATACATAGAAATAAATATTACATATGAAAAATGCTGTTGTATCTTTACTTTCTTTTTATATTGGTATAAACGAAATATCATTTTATGCAATGTTCGTAAAAAGTATAAAATTCCTTTGACAGTCAACATGTTAAAAATCCTTGGCAGTATCTAACGAATATGACTATTGTATTCACCGGTTGCACTTGGTGCAATTGCCTACGTGCACGTGTAACGGA
This sequence comes from Bombus vancouverensis nearcticus, assembly GCF_051014615.1. Lineage (NCBI taxonomy): Eukaryota > Metazoa > Arthropoda > Insecta > Hymenoptera > Apidae > Bombus > Bombus vancouverensis. Next base: position 10,735,304 of record NC_134920.1, on the reverse strand, counting down.
CGGTCAATAAAGGTAGATTGATCCTGTTTCTTCCACTAGTCCAAACGATCTACGACATCGTTCGCTCTTCTACTGAAATTAGCATAAATAATTGTATAAAGAGAATAAAAGTATAGTTATATTCTTCCTCTTTCAACGTCTTGCAGATCTTTCAATATAAAAGACTCCTTACCAAAGAAACAATCCAGAAGAAAACAAAAAATAAAGACGTAATATTTTTAAACAATATTATATATATACGTATATTACAAACACCGTATTTAATCACAAACGTTGAAAGAAGAATCTACTAAATTGTCAATTTTTTCTTCGCTCAAATCACCTCAAACATGCAACAACGAGAATCGTCAATGTACGGAGTGATTCTCTCCTTCCTCACATACCTCTTAGAGAACACTTAATACTGAAACCGTTCGGGAGCAACGTGACCCATGTCTTTACTCTATTACAACCGACTATAATCTCTAACAAACTGAAGTGTGTGCAAGATCGTTCAATTTTGCGGCGTATTGTCGTCATCTTGCTGGTCACTGGTTTCTGCCGCGGAGGGTATGGTTGCGAGGAGCCTGACGGCTAATCTGCTTGGTGATCCGGGTGGTTCAGGCTCCTGGATGGCCAGCTGACGGGTAAGTCGTGGCTTTGACCTAGTTGGCCTAGGCGTGTTCCTCGCATTAATCTCTAAAGATGCACTAGACCTTGAAATTCTCCAGGTGCTGGTGCTGGCAGTAGTAGCAGAACCGGAGGAATCGTTCCTGGAGGAACTGAGGTTCGATTCTTGCGACGGTTTCCTGGTGATCAACCACGAAGAAGCTCTTCGTTTAGGATCCAATAACCTCAATGGAATACCGCAATGATGAGTTTGTCTCCAGGAATCCGATCTAGACGAAGAGAAATTTTCACTGGAGGACACCGACGAGGCTCGTTTATGTTGCTTCTGTTGGATCTCCGCGATTTGATAAGCGTACTGGTCGCTACGTGCGTGTCTAGGCCTGGTGTCCCTGGCACATGGCCACAGTATCCTGGTGCCCCATCGTCGATAACCAGAACACTGGCTAGTTTCAAGTAATCTTGAATTACAGGCGCACGGTGCCTGATTCTCTCGCGACGACCTATCTACCAGGCTATTCGTATTTACAGGGGTCTGCCTGTTGCTGAAGTTGGAGCTATGCCGGCATCTGCCGATCCCCCTGGTCACCCTGGACTCCTCGATCGCCTTGCAAATAAGTACGCAATCTTTCTTGAACTGTTTGGTCAAGATGGCGTATAAAAACGGGTTACAACAGGAGTTTAATGGCAGTACGAACACGGCGAATATTTTCGCATGTTCGAGTGACACCAGCTGCAACCCAAACGTGGCAGTCAGCGAGAAGAACGCTATGGGGGCCCAGCAGACGAAGTCGGTGAACACCAGCAGAGCCATCCGCTTAGCAATTCGAGAATCATTTGAGTTCCACGCTTGGGAGCCTCTGATCGCGCAATACATCTTCAGATAGCATCCCATTAATATGAGAAACGCAACGCCATTGATCAGCATGAGAAAGGTCACGTACACCAACGCCGCGTTTCCATTGGTCTCGAATGGTAAGCATATAGCGAACTTTCTGTAATCTGATACACCGACTAGGGGTAAACTTGCCATCGACAAAGCAAAACCCCAGCCAGCAATCATTACATAACCAGCGTGTTTGAGAGAAAGTCTCTTGTTCAGGTGCATGGCATGTGTTATGGCGTAGTGCCTTTCTAGAGTAATAACTGCTAACGTATACACGCTTAACTCAGAACTGAAAACACCTAGAAAGCCGGCTAACTGGCATCCAGCGGAAGTTTGCCATGGTATGGCATACATCCGGAATTCTCCTAAGGTAGAAGCGTCCACCACCGCCAAAAGACCTAAAATTGTAACATATATATTTGAAACTATAAATTTGAATTGAAAAAGAAGATAGCGTAGAAATAATAAGCTACACAGATGGCGTAGTGAAGAGATACTATACACAGTGATCTTAAGTAGAAAATGATTTTACGTCATAGAACGATATTTTTACATTCTTTACAGTATTTTTTTTTTTAATCGAACCTAGATAAATGCCCATAAAAAGGTCTGCTGCTGCAAGGTTGCAAACGAGAAATCGTGGGACATCCATCTTGCTCCTGGAGAATATTAACACGAACGCTACAGTTCCATTCCCAAGCATGGCGAGCAGAAATACTACCCATACACCACAACGTAGAGTCCACCAGTCGAAGAGATCCTGGCAGGGTAGAAAAGGACCTGTAAATCGCGAAATATTTCAGACTTTTTGTAATATTGTGATTAAAAAGTTCTCGAATGTCTGAAAAGGAGCTTGTGATAGAATTACCAGGTTGAGGTAGGCACTGTACGTGAGAAGGCAGTGTTCGAGCTGGTTGGGTAGCTCGGCTGTTCTGCTCTTCAAAATAATCCTCAACGTATGAGGGCAGGTTACCAGGGTACGTAAAATCTGAACCAAAGTTAGCCCAAAGTTCATTTATTTGCGAGCCAAATTTGTCGGTCATGTTATCTAGAACACGTCATCACTTCAGTGCTGCAAAGTCGTTTTTTTCATTTTTTTTTTTTTTTTTTATTTGATTTGAACGAATCGATGATCGAAGAGAGATATTTGGATGATTTCTCGCGTAGCAGAATGTGTGTTGTCGTGAACTTATGCCTTTTTTAACGATTCTCTGAGAACCTTCAATGAATGGCGAATTTAAAATAGAGTATATTGTAGTTTCGCTTGAGTATATGTTTTTGAGCTTTACAAGATATTCTTACGTTCATTGAAACAAAATGTTAATAATATGTACAAAGAAATACGCTGTATTAATAGCAGTTAATTATAGGTGGAAAGTTTATTACATAATAATTATTTATGTTTCTTATTAATATTTCTGAGCAATAGAAAGATTGATATCAAAGAGTTAAAAAGAGGAAGCACAGAAAAATGGAAAATTTGTCCATCAATTTTAACCTTGTTAATTGTAAAATGAATTTTAGATTCGCCATAGATGATAGTCGAAACATCATGTAATTTGTTTCAAGTGGAATACTTTATTTCTATCTTTGAAGTGTTTAATTCTCGAATGTCGAAATTTGTTTATCCATGTGGAAAAACGGTGTTCGCATGTGGATTGTTGGGAATGTTCTCAAAACTTGTACAGCTTGAATTTTCACTGAAACAGTCTTAAACAACGTAAATGAATTTATGCGGCTTGCGCTTTGCAGCATTTCAGTGTCGGTCGACTCATAAACTAAAATGTAACAAGCTAAGTTTTTAACAGGATAGAATTGTTTCGCTGTTACGATTCATTTATTACTGCAAGATTGATGTAGATATCTTCATCATTTCCGTTACAATGTTCTAATACGGTAGCGATCTCCGAAAACTTGTTACTTTCTTCATCTGTTAGTGAAGTATTTTGATACTGTTGTGAGAGGTGTCATGATAAGATGATTAGTGGCAATGAGTAAAATAATCAAAGGAATCTTCAATTGATGCAGTTCAAACATATTTATATGTGTTTATATTTGAAGGTGCAAAAATACACAGATTGCAACCGTGATAAAAAATGCAGAGATGACAAAAAGGGCAAGAAGGAACTAGAAAATAGAAAAAATAGATTTTTAATTCAATTATAAACTTACATAAGTTTTAAAAAAGAACGGTAAATATAATCTATTTATATAGATTTGTATTTATAATTTTTCTGTCGAATATCTTAAAAAAAGATTGAAATCTCGATAGAAAGATAAAAGGATTTCTTGAAAGAATAATGATAAATATAGAACAAAAGGAAATGTCGAACAGTATCAACTTGAAGGATCCAGACTATGAAAGCTCGAAGGATCTCAACCGGGGAATCAGTCGATTGAGCTACTTACTAAGCTGTGGCCAGATATCGGTAAAGCTCGAGTTCCAGAGGATCATATCAAAATCGTTGTCAGTTGGGAACAGGATCGACTCTTGAACGGAGGACTTGGTCACCGGATCCTCCACTTCGACCGACAAGAACGAGCAACAGTGATAAGCGTACGACAGTACCATCGTTTGCACACGTGGAAACCTTTCGGGAGCCGGGAATTCTCTTAATGCTGGGTTGTTGAACGTCTTAAGATGTAACAGACCTGACAGTCCCAATGTTGGCAGTGCTGGAAATACGTTATTCCCGAGATTTCTGAAATTTAAAAAATACAAAATAAATGTATAACGTGTAATAACAAGCCAATAAATACTACTAAGGAAATGTGTTAAAAAAGAATAAAATTATAGAAAATTAAAAACCCTGCTTTTACTTGAAATTTCCTACGTTTAGTTTAATTTTCTTTTTCATATAATAAATCACGAAAGAAAGGATAAATTTAACAAAATTTTTACTCTGCTCTTCGATTACTATTTACTCTATATAATTATACATAGAATTGTATATAGAAGATAGAATACAGTTATGGTTTTTAAAGTAAAAATGCGGTTTCCTTCGACACTCACAAATCCTCTAAATGTTTCGTCTCTTTAAACGCATCGGGATGAATATATTCGATGTAATTGCTCTCTAGATCCCTGAAACATAAAGTCCTCTTTTTCAAGACGATAACGGTGAACTACCTACACGGGATTAATTGCGAGAGACGACACTTACAACACCTGCAACCTTGACAACCCGACGAACGCGTCGCTTGGGATCACTTGCAGCTTGTTGTTCGACAGAAGCAGGTCGTGTAACATGTTCAGACCTTTAAACGGCTCATCTGGCAATGAAGGAATCACGTTACTGGCCAAATCCCTGGAAAGAGAGATGTTTCCTTTTTATGTATAAAATAAATATTTAATTTTGCGAACCTCGTATTTACCCAACTACTTAATTATTGCTTTCTCAATACTTACAGAACCCTCAGTTCGCTGCAATTTCGTAAATTTGGCATCTCCGTTAGAAAATTCGATTTCATGTCGCTGGAAACGGTGAAAATAAATGTCAATAAATAAACAATCTCGATAGGGGAAGAAATAACATTTTTGAAATAAACAATCGAACGATTTTTATAAAGGGAGAATTCGGTGCAAGGTCGAATTACGAATTAATTATCCATAGAATCTGATTTTATTTTGAATCGATTGAAATTCTACCCACTTTACATTAGTACGGCAATCCATTATAGTGGAATCTCGTTTAAGATACCTCGGACTAAATCGATATGAAATAAATTACCATAACACAATTTTATTATAATTTATTATTATAACTTTATGTTATGGTAATTTCTTCCATATCGATGTATGTGTACCAGACAGTTTGATGCGGCACAACGAATTTATACGCCAGTTTAACTTCATCAATTTCTCATCGTATTATAATTTAATTTGCCATTAATCAAGTTATATCGACGTGCAATTAATTCGTTATAATAGAATGCTGCCTCAACCGCATTAAACTACCACGGTGAATTTATACTTCAGTCTTTGATATTCTACATCCTGTCGTACGTTTATTTGCATTAATCATTCGCGTTACAATCGAAATCCACTTACAGACTTTTCAATTTTGGACACTGCTCGCACAGACTTGTTGGAACGCTCGTCACTTGTGCTCGATCTAACCTCAATACCTCCAGCGATTTTGTCCCATTTAGATTCGGGAATATCCGTAATTCTTTCAGATTCGAAAGAATCCTAGAAAATAATTTCTACGTTACATTTCTTTTAATAGACTTGGATTCTATTTAGCGATAAACTGGCAGATTTAGACCTTAGTTATTCTCGACTTGGAAATTTGCATGATATTGATCCAAAGGAAATATTTTCTATTTACATTGTTAAAGCGTAATATAAAAGCTTTCGACTTAACTTCGTTTTGAAGTATATCAAATTTCTAACTTTCTTTTATAATACATGGTCGAAAGTTGAAGTTCGAGCAAATTTTGTTTTCTAAATTTGTATCTGTATTTATTTCTCAAACACGTTGTCCCACACGTATACCAAATTTAATTTTTTAAATTCATTTAATTCTTTCTCTTTCATTGTCCTTCCCCTTCGAGAAACAAGTTTAATTATCTTCTTTACCGACAATACGCGGATGTTTTTTAAAATATAGATACTTATTTTCTTGTATATCAATAGTCCAATTATTCCCCGAATCTATTATTATAATTATGAGATCTCTGATGGAAAAAAGTCCGATCTTCGTGTCTGACCACAAGAATCGCTATAAGATTTATTTACTTTTAAGTACAGTTAGCTGTTTTTGACGAGTATACTCGTCGTGAAGAAACGGCAATATTTTGTGTTATGACGAGCTCTGTCGGTAACAAAATTAAAGAATAAAACATCTTAATTCTATATTATAACGAGTATACTTGTCATCGTTTATTTTTTGCGACACGTTTTAGGTGCTTTTCAAAGTTTCCAAAGTAGTCGCAACGGCTAACTGGTTAACAGCTGACAAATCGTCTCGAGAAAAATCTATACTCACAATTTACGGAGCTTGTATAGATTGCGGAAAGTGTTGCCGTGTATTTCCTTGATCGGATTTCCGCGTAGATCGAGCGACAATAGATTAGTGACACGCTGAAAAACGTGTTCCTCCAGTGTTTCGATCCGGTTGTTCGACAGGGACCTACGGAACCGACGGAACATACACGAATACGACTTTCTTGGCTTCCTTCCCTTCGGTGAAAACGGAAAACAAAAGGACCGGCGTCGATCTCTCTTTCGCGGTTTCGCTTGTTTCAGCAATTTTTAAAATTTTGTCATTATCTTCTTAACCATACATCGGCAATAGAAAAGCAGAAAGATCGAGGAAAAGGATATTCCACGGAATCATAACGATCATGATCACTCTGCATAAATCGCTTTGATCGTTTTTTTAGTTTCGGATGAATTTTGGAAATTTTGCGCGTGACATTACCGATAGTACATACATTGAATTTTTGTTCCAGCATTCTTCGGTTCTGACTTCCAGATAAATTACGATTCTTTATTTTCTTTTCACCGATGAGAAACGAGTTTCGTTGATTCGCTTTTTCCTCTCTTTTTTTATTAAAACACGACATCTTCTTTGTCCTATTTTCCTTTGCGAAGGGAAGTTTGTTCGCCGCAGTAACAAACTTTCAGTTAAAAAACGAGACAAAAGATAAAGCAGGAAGTTAGATGAAAAAGTTTAGAAGTCTTTTTATTGTTCAATTTAAATCTCAAGGTGCGGCCCCGATAAGATTTCCCAGCAATGCAGAGTGATAATGGTTGGTACGATTAGGCGAACAATTTTCGTTAAGAAAACGGGAAATCTCTCATTATGGAGATAAAATCGCGATGATATAACTATCCGATCGAAGGAGACGCGGCTCGATAAGGAAGTAGTATTCATAGAATGTAAAAAAAAGTTGTCAAATTACATTTTACTTAATCGATGCACACTTACAGGTCTTCAAGGCCAGAGAGCTTAACGATCGCGGTCGGAATTTTTGTTAAATAATTGTCATCGAGCTCCCTACAAAGCAGACAGAGAATTACAACTTTAAAAAAGATCCGCGGACACTACACGTGATCCCTTTTTATCTTTTTTCTTTTCTCTTTTTTTTTTTTTTTTTTTAGCACATAACGGATCATCCGGTCTCCGTCTTTTTTCTTTTTATTATTCGAGCGATAAATTCTCTTACGAACACAGAGTAATCTTTCTTTTTCGTTTTGCTTTTTCTCTCTTTCTTTTTCTTTTTTTGCAAGAATTTTTGGTGCGATTTGTGGAACACTCACAATACTCGAAGGCTCGTTAAGTTCGTAAATGCATCGTCGGCGATCGTGTGCAAATGATTTCGTCGAAGTAATCTGGAAAAACAGTAAAATACGTTTAAAAATGTGTGAAAAAAACAAGCGACAAAATTGTTGTCGGGTAAACGGTGGATATATTCGTATTCTTGACCTATCTAGCGAATTGTTCTTTTATTATCGTTCTTACGTGAACTTTCGTTTCTTTTGTCTAACGACGCGCACCAGTCCAGTAGAGTTCACTTACTCTAGCGGATACGTTTGATTGTAACGACTCTATTCTAGAAGCGTTGTATATCGATCGTTGCATCCCCATTAAATAGATTTGTTCTATCGTTCTAACAATCGTAAATGGACAATGTCTGCGTTGTTTCAGCGTTTCGAAGAAATTAGGCGTTACATTTATTGTTCGTATGATGATGCACGTATTTGCTGATTATCGTAACTTATCGAATAAAATAATAATTAGATAATTATTGGCGCTTGATAGTTTTCGGTATATTATGTTCACCCAAAAGTTTCTTTCCTTTCGTAAAGAAATAATAGATGCACTACATTTGTTCTTTTATTGGGTTGGCAACCCAACCCAAACCATTGCTAGCTAATGACAAAATCCGCAATCACTTAGTTGCCAACCCAATAAGACAAAAATCACAGCATTTGATAGATTAGGCTTCGTTTGTAGAAAGGTGCATTGTTGCAAAAGACATATTTGTAAAAGAAAGACACTTTTGGGGCAGTCTGATACATAGTATTAGATACGTACACTATTGCAATTAGGGCAAGATTATTGCAATTAAGGTATAAATATTGTTGTTATTTCTGTATTCAGAGGTAGGATCACAATAGCTATTATTTTATTCTTTGGATAAATCTACCACACCGTTCTGAGTCGAAAAACCTTTATCGCACTTTCTTACATGGACTAGGGATAAAATCGAAAGAACATCTCGAACCTATCGATTAAATCTGTCGATTGTATCTGGAACTAGCTTCTAGTTACTATTTATTGTAACTAGCGCATCTGCATTTGGATGGCGAGCACGAGCTCACCTTGTCATTTTCAACAAATATATATATTGCAATAGTACACGTGTCTAATAATATGTATCAGATATATATACATATGCATAAGGGAAATCTATCATTTCCTCTCTGTACTTACAACACTTCAAGATTGAAAATTCGATGGAAGGCACGGGCTGGAATGTCTGTTATGTTGTTGCTCGTTAGGTCTCTGCAACAATCCAACGAATGGTACAATGAATACAAACACCTGTATCAATACATACTATTAAATATATTGTTAAAGTGACGAGTGAAGTGAAATGATCGTGTTAGCCTGTCGTTTCAAGCAGAGGAATAGAAGAGTAGAACTGTTCGTCGTGTTTGTTCCCTGCTTTTTGTAATTATTACACAACAGCCGGATTACGAGCGACATAAGTAATAGAAAATCTAACGAAGTTACGTCCAACGCGTTATTCGTTGGTCTGTTATCCGCGACAAAAATGGAACTTGCATAACACAAAGCGTATGTATGGCAATTCGATGGTCGGATTAGCCGAGATATTCGATAACGATAAGGGGAATTGTTTGTAATTTTTCTTTTTGTCCTTAGTGTCGTTTATCCCGGCCCTGTTATATAACGTAGATATAAAGTCAGGAAAATAAAGAGGAAGGAGAAGACGGGTAATGGAACGAAGAAAGAAATGCAAATAGTACGGACCCGTAAAACTGAAAATTTATTAGCCGCCGTCAAGTACGTTCTGTATTTTCAAGCGTGAACCGTCGTCAAACGTTCCTGACGAATCCTCTCCTCTGCTTAGCTGCCTTCCCAATTTCACACCCACCTCACGAGACAGGACAGACGCGCCGAGTTTACGACAGACCGATTCTACTTCGGTGCGCTCCTCTAGACACCCTCTACATACCGGGTGTCTCAAAACCAGTTGTATTTCGTCGTTTCGTCGTGCCAGTTGTCGGTCCAACGAATTTTTACGTATCTCGTCGTTTGTACGTCGCATCGTCGTACGATACGTCGTGACGCACGAGCGTGCAGCAATTTCGATAGAAATTTCGGTTTTCTGTCAGAGAACGATATCTTCGTTACCTTCAACGATACGAGGATTTCTCGAAGGATTAAAATTTAGGATAAAACAAGGATACAAATTTCCTTCTATCCACTAAATATAAGTTTGCTGTACTTTTATTATTTCACACGCTTCTACGTATTATATCATAACACGCGTTTTGCAGACTTTTGGAACTGGGAATTAAAAAAACCCCCAGGTCAAAAATACGCGTAAACATCTGCAATTTGGCTATTAGTATCTCGTCGATTTTGAATCACTTTACCAAAACTCGCGCGCTGCTACTGTCAATCGTAATGAAAATTGTACGAATATAATTTATACTATTAGCTTGTCCCAAAAGTGTCTTTCGCTATCTGCGCGCAGCTGCTTCATCTGACAACCTAATCTGTGAAACGTAAACGGAACAGGGTAATAGAAGAAAATGGTCACCGCATGGTTCAATGAAATGATAATAAATTTTAAAATAATAATAATAATAAATTCAACAAAAGAGAAAATGTTATGCAACTAACATTTCCTTTACAAAACGAAAGAAAGCTTTGGGACAACCTAACGTAATCGTTGCTCGAAAGAGATATCGCAGAGTAAGCGTGAAAATCGTATGGCGAGCATAGGGTAGGAAAAATAAGAATTCGCAGAAATTTCCATACAATTACGTTTGTACGCCATCCCCCTCGTTGCGTATCCAATCACCGTGTTTTACGGCGACCTGCAAGCTGGATACAATTCGGCGAAGCGTAAGCCTCTCGCGCGGCAACAGCAAATCTGCGAAAATTCTGTCGCTCGTCGTTTTAAATATCGTTCGTTTTACACGGCCGTAAAGTGATTTTCCAACGAACGGTGGTCATATTATCCTCGGTATAGTATCAATTACGTGCTGGTTACCCCTTAACGGCCGCATAAATTCGCCGATATCGAGCACGCAGCCACTTGAACACCACGGATATAGAATGACTGTTCGAGTGTATCCGTCTGTTTAAATGGCTGACGCGTGACTCGACGATTTATGCGCTTAGTGTCCTGGCTGCTAGAAGCAACACCGGTATTTTCGCTAATTTCCATCGTATTCGAAGCTTGACGGTATCTGGCGAAAGTATTCTCCAACGGTTACCATGGAAGATACAACGTGAGGAAGATACAGAAAATGAAATACAACGTGGATAATATCGTGCTCGCTAGGTGAAGCATCTTGAAATTTTATCGGCGCTACGCAACGAGACGCGACTACTGCTCTTGGAAAAATTTCAGCTCAATCTGAAAGTATATACAGGGTGTCTCTGATTTAAATGTCGGAACTTTAGAACCGCGTGTGAAGGCGATAAACTAAGAAGAGAGAGAGAAATAGAAAAATAAACAGGGAGAGATTTGCTGGTTTTTGATAAATTTTGAAGAGAATCGCGAATTATTCGTCTTATCGTCGTTCGAAATTCTGATTTGTCGCAGCAATGCGAGCGTTACGTCTAACAATGACTGCTCTAGACGACTATTTTATAATTAATAATATATTATTATAAATAATAGTAATAATCGATGGCAAGACGAATAAATAGATGTAAATAAATAAGCTAAGACAAGATCTTTGTTCCTTTTCCCCCGATTTTCTCCAAAACGAAGCAAAAGGACGAGCAAATCTCCGATGGTTTTTTTCATCGATACTTTGACCACCGACTGAAGTCGATAGATCTTGGCAGAGAACGAAGAAATGCGTCGAATGGTATGTAAAATAACGTATAAGAAAATAGAGATGATTTCGAAATCTTTGAAACGCTTCCACTTTCGGAAAAAAACACGTGCGCCATGTGACGTATCACTCGAAACCGTTCGAGTTTTCCTAATGAAAATGCCTATGTTCTACCGTTTTAACGCTATATGGCTCGTCCCAGTCGCTGGAAACATACTGTATACTTGCTACACTCGTGCAATATATAAATATCTTGTTGCGCACCTCCTAAGTACATTTTCAGATTTGTCCCAAACTTTATCGATACAATCACGACAGCCGGATCTCGTTGCGGTGCTAAGAAAATTTCAAAATGTTCCATATAACGCTTGTGATATATTCGTAAAGGATGTTTGCAAATGCTCAAATGTTTTTACGAATTTAAAACGCTATGTGCCTTCTTCTTCCATTTTCTCTATTTCTTAATCGAACGTCGAACGAAGAACAACGTTGAAAAGCACCAATTAAAAAGCGAATATTAAAAAGAAAAAAAAAAAAGAAAAAGAAATGCAAAAGAAAGCGAAGCTCCGTTGTTCCGTGTGGTTTCCGTGTGGCCTGCGTGTTTCCACACATCGATCGAGTTAACTTACGCAGGCGCATCCGCGAATTCTGCCAAACTTATGCAAGACAAAGATATTATTTAATAGGATGAAACTTCCTGCGGATCCCTTGATCCGTTTCTTTACTTCATTTCCGGCATTCCAGAGAATTCGATTTCGTCGATTCTGCGTTCGCGATACGAATCTTTTCGAAGCGTACACGCGTGTCTGCGCCGAGCAAGGCGTCTGCCGTCGAAATTGCTGAAAAACCGAAAGCGGAGCGAAGTTTTATTAGATCGGGGAGATCGCACGGATAATATGAAAATTGCTTAAATCGTGAGACGAATTCCCGTTGGTTAAGCTGGATCGATCGTACGAAATCTTAGATGGAAGTGGAACAAAAGTGATGTTTTACGAGAGCGCGGAGAAAAAGAGGGATATCGTGAATGGTTGCTGGAGCCCAACGAAGTGAATAGAAATCCCATAACGTCGGATTTCAAACGAATCGAATTTTATCCCAGGCGATACAAATCCGATGACTTCATACACACACGCGTTACCGATTATCAGATTATCAATAGTTCCGTGGGGCGACACTCTACCTAGACCAGGCCACACACCGCGGGCCAGACGGGAACCAGATGTCCGCTCATCCTCGCTGCGTACCTCAATATTCTTAAGGACCCGTCATAAATGCCAGTAACTTGCGAGCTAAGGTCCTTCAGACCCAACAAACATCTGTTTTCCGAATCATTTCTAAAGACCATTGTCTACTACGGCTTGACAAGGGAAAGTTAGTTTTTCTCAGGCACGATGCAACTTTCCTCTCACTAACCACTTTCTCTCGAGGGCGGCTAAGACCCTTCCTAGTCCACCAACCTTCGTTTAACCAATTAACAACGAAGCCTATTTCCCTCAGTCTCTTAGCCAAAATCGTCATCAACAAATCCGATGGTCCCAAGGTGCATCTATCAAGGATCTTAGAGTTTTTGATTGGAATCGTCGAAGAATTTCTATGTTGGAATTACTCGCTGTTCCCCATAGTTGGTCGGTATGTTTAATGGAAAAATATTTCACAGAACTTTTCAGTAGCAAAAGCGAAAACTTCGAAGGAATTCGAGTATGATAAACCATTCTTCTCCTTCGAATTATGAAGCTTCCCTCTGTGCTTCTGATTTACGAAGCAGTCTTCTACAATAATGGAGGAAGTGCTGCATATTTGGAATATCAGCTTGTTTAAGACGAGTAAAAAATTATGGCAGAGGATGGAAGAACGAATAAAACCGCGTTTTATTTATATTTATTTATATTATACGGGAAATGAATAAACTTGGACGTTTCAAACTTTCGGTAACAACGAAAAGCAAAAAGTATATGAAACTCTGGTCCGATTGAAAAATTACAAAATATTGCCGTTTCTTCATGACGAATATACTCGTCAAAAACAGCTAACTGATTAAGATAATTGTCAGTACTACAAAGTTAATAAATCGCATAATCTATCCGTTCGTGCATTAATTCTACGGTTTCGTGAACAATTTGTTCCTACTACTCTCGAGAGTACAAACTGTGACGTGAAATTGTAGGCTTTTAATGTTTCGTTTTAACGTTACGAATTCGGAATTCCGAAGAGAAACCTACCGAGGAGGATGTTGTAGGCCTCTTTCGCGATGCGAATTACGAGGAAATGTCCTACTGGACAAATTGTAAAATTTAAATAAATAAATAAAAAAAAAAAAAATTACGAGGACAGAAGGGACGAAGAGTGCAGTGTTTCTTGTGAAATTCGTGAGTACACTGTGAATGTACTGGTTAATGAGCGCAAAAGTTACACCTGTATCTACCGCAAGTAAATTTGAAGACTTAGAACTGATACTTATCAAGTCTAGTTCCTACGTTGTGCGATTTTTGTGCCCGATTAAATCGTAGGAGAAAGTAATTTTATTATCATCTCGTTTTTTAATCAGTTAACGTTTGACGAGTATACACGTCGTCGTTTATATTTATTTACATGAGAAATTTCTGAAACTAAATTCCGCAGTTAACTGGTTGAACTTATACAGCGAAGGTAAATTGGAACATCGCTGTTGCGAATTACATCTGCGTTACCCTATCGAAATCGTTATTTTCTTTTATTTTTAATTTACCATAAATTGGCCTTTTGCTGCAGATTCAGTTCAAGAAATATCAAAGTTACGATTCGTCGGCCAATGTCTTTGGTTAACAGATCGTTCGCTCTTATCGTTTGCGGTGTCACGAGTTAGATAAAGTTAGTAGCCTTTTAGGTAGTTTGGTATTCGAAATTACCAACAGTGTTCCAAATGCGCTGCACTTCCTCTATCTATTCTAATACGGTCTCGTAGCTTGACAAAACAATAACATACATTTACGCCACTTTTGCACGTTGTTTCGCTGCCTGGCGTTTAATAGCGCGATTAACCCCGTTCGTCACGCTCATTACGCTAAGATGGTAGAACGGAAAAGCTACCTCCGCTGGAAACAACGTGCCCAAAATCAAGCACGAAGCCGAATCTAGGTTAGATGGAACGCAAAGAATCGAGCAGTATCGAGTTTTATCGGATCTTTATGCTAATCGACGAGAAAAACTTGCGAAATAAGCCGGGTACACTCTCCGAATCCTTTTGTTCAACGAATCGTAACCGAGCGCAACTCTGACGTATACGCTTGGTTGGGAATTCATATTGTAAGATTTTATTATTTATTTATTTAAGGTGGATTAAACAGGCGTTGGTTGAACAGGAAACGATGGTTATTTAACGTGGACTAAATACAGTAATGTGCTATAAGTAAGACAAGTAAATAGTTAATTTACAACTCTCGTCATCACGGTTCCAACGCTCACAACACTTTGACTTCTCAACTCACACTGATCGTTAATTCGTCTTTCTCCCTTTGTCTTCCCTTAGCTTAGCATCCCTTTGTCTTTTCAAAGGCCAGGGTCACGTAGGTCCTTTCTCAGAGTAACTGTTCGACTGAAGGACCGACGACAAATTGATGGACCAGTCGGCACTTCGCCTTTCTCGCGACATTGTTTATGGTCCACCCAATATCTCCTAGCCATTTGTCTACGATACTACGATATGTACGCGATTCCACGGTTTAACCAGTTGTTTGTCGCGAGCTCTTCGAGAACTTTGAGAAACGTGTACCTAAAACGTGTCGCGAGAAGTAAGCGATGACGAGTATACTCGTCGAACACGGAGTACGCGTGGCTGTTATAATATAGAATCAAGTTGCAACGAAATGACTGTTCTATTTGCGAATGTTATTACTGACAGGGCTCGTGAGAGAAGAAAGAAAGGCAAAAGACGAATATTTCGCGTAACACGCAGCCAGCGATTGCCCGATCCGAAAACTTTCCTTCGTAATGCTTCCTCGTCAACGGCTGTTTTTCGTTCGGACGATGGCCAGACACGAAGAACAACGACGTTTATGAATTTCAAAAGACTCGGCCCCCATGATCGTACGTTTTCATAATCGCCGCCAATTAATCATTCTGTCGGCTCTTCTTATCCGACCTGTTTCACGCTCGGCTAAGCAAACATCGATCCATCCGACGCAAGCTCGAGATGAGACTCGTCGAAAACGAAGCAGAACGAAAAGGATGCATTGATTTTTCGCGCCGACTGAACGTCGCTCGAATAAAGAAGAAGAAAGAAAGAAAAAGGAAGAGAGAAGAAAGAACGTGAACTCTTTGCGAGGTTTGCCTTTCTTCCAGCATCTTTGCCTCGGTAATGAAAGTTTTTTAGCTCCCAAGAAAAGGTTTCGCGGAGTTTCACGAAGAGGACAGGAAGGCTGTTTGCGTTCAATGGGAATGTTCGATGACTTTTTCAAGAGGAAGTTTCGCGGAGGGGATCGTTTGCAAGAGAGAATCCTAGTTTCTCGGATCGGGGGAGAGAAATGGATGGCGAATGCTCGGAGAAGTTTTCTTTCGCGCGTCTCGTGTAGCGTGGAGCAGCGGTGAGCCACGGATAGGAGTTTATCGTAACGAGAGACGCGTTTACGCGGAACTAGCTGCCCTTTCTCTGACAATTTATCTTCCTCGTCATCGCCTTTAAACGCCTGCTTCAGCAGTTAATTGAATTTCAAAAAACGCTATGATAACGCTACGTCGTCGAAGTACTTCGACGAAATACTTCGCGGACAATGTGGAAAATAATCGAAATAAACGTGGAATCGTTGTCGGATAATCCTAGAAGAATTTTTACGTTGAGCGGCAATATTTCCACGAAAATGGTAACTGCTACGCTTGGCAATAAAAACGGTACGTTAGATACAACGTTCTCGAAAAATGGCTTTTATCGATCGCAATTTTTTCCGACTGGGTCGAAAATAAAAAAAGAGGAGAACAGCGAGGAACAAGAGGAGCCGGGAACGACGAGGGATCGGTCATTCGGAGGCGGAACGGAGGCGGGTGTCATCGTTATTCCAATCGTAGTCGTCTCGCTACTTTTCATCATAGGTTTATCTCGGTCTTTTTTGGCTCTTTCTCTCTCCCGTATGTCGCGTTGTTCCACAAATAATGCAGCCACCGTCTTTTTTACGAGCTTACTGCAGTAAAAGGGAAATGATCCCCCTACTGTGTTCGAACGATCGATCGCTGGAGGGTAGTTTATCCGGCTCGAGGACTATACCGATTTTCCATCCGCTTTTCATTATGTTATCGTAGCTTGAGTCGAACGGGGCGATGATTTTCTGCGAAGGGAGAAAAGACACGAGCAGAAAGCCCATTGTCGGTATAATATTTCTGTATCAAGTGATATTTAAACCATTCACGGACTGATCGTCGCCGTAAATTGAATGAAACAAGAATTTAAAAGAAAACGATACCCGATCACGCTAACCTCGGAAGATAAAAAAAAAAGGCAGGACATAAACTTTATGCTTTAGTTCCATTCAGCAAGATACGAGGTACACGTTCGGATAATTTCAAGCAACCGATATAGTTATCGAACTTGCGGCGACAAGCGACGTTTAAAAGTGCCGTAATCGAACGTTCACGGTACTTACAGAACGTATAATAATCGCCATTGAGAGAATTTTTAATCGGCGCGGCTACGTTATTTTTAAACGTTACATATCTGTAAATTCGGCAAGGATATCAGTTACTTGAAAATATCTGAACGTGTATAGTACCTCGTATCTCCGACAATTAGCAGAACGCGTGTATCTTTTCTTTTTTTGCTCTTTTATTCTTGCGTAGTCGGCTATCATTTTTGAAAGATATTCGCTTTACTCGTTCCCTTTTAGTTTAATATTTGTCGACACCGTGGAAAACCTATAGGTAAACACGCTGTATCGATAAACTTTCTCGATGTTGTTTCGTTTGGAAGCGAAATTTCTGAATTCCAGGTCGTCCCGAAGTCACAGTGTAGTAGATCGTCGAATTCATCCTGTACACGGCCAACAACTCCGTGAAATTCAAAATCGATTCCTTGTTGAAAAATATGTTTGTTTTTCTTCTATATGAATCGATTAAGATTCAAATAGAAAATTCAAACTTACAGAGATCAATACGAAGACTGTAAGGAAAATCACGCGAGTGAATCATCTATTCCTAATCCGACTGTATCTAATAAAATAAAGAGAATTAACACAAGTTCGTCGCTTTGACTGTTGAAAGGCTTTAGAGAATAGATCGTTTCATAAATTTTGGTCGTGTTTCTTGGCTGGATTTTAATACGACGTTACTTTAATTCGTTAATGCAAATGTTACGTTAGTTTCATGATTTATCAGGAGAACGATCCTTCGGTTCGTCGTACGTTATTTATTTATTACGTTATTATTTATCCTCGATGCTTTGAAATATTATTATTATTATCTTCGTCAATATGATAGAACGATTCACGGTCAATAAACGAGCGATCTAGTTCCAGCGTGTACGAGAATCACGCGGGTTTCGCTAGTGAATGACCCGCGATTTGCATGACACAACTACTCGAGATCTCGCTAATTTAAGACGATGCGTTACGTTCGAATGACCTTACGTGGCTGATCACTGAACTCGTTTCAACGTACGCTATTGTGCCATGAATGAACATCTACGCTATTCTATCGAAAAAGTTGTACACAAAACGAACGAACAATTGTACGCTATTTTATTTAAAAACAATAGTCTTGCGTAACACGAATGGAAATCTATACTATTCTATCTAAGAAAAGTTTCATACAAAATGAACGAGGATTTCTACCAATCTATTTAAAAGAAAAAAAAAAAAGAGTTTTACGTAGAACGAAGGAAAATCTACGCTGTTCTATCTAAGAAGTGTTTTACGTCAGATCTACACTATCCTATAAATAAAATAAATCTTCTGGACAATCTCGACGAAGGATAATTCGCGCGTACTCGTAAACAGACGCAATATATTCTGCGGAACGTGGAACAACTTTTCTAACAACGATCGTCTCGTTCGCGCGAGATATTATATTCCCAAACAACGAGTATGAACGTTAATGAAAATGTGTGGAATAACGACGAAGCTCGAACGATTCGATTCATAGCCCGACGATTTAACGAGTATTTCTACGAAATCGACCAGGCATTTAATATTAGATTCTTAAGTCTGTGATTTATCTAACTGTGAATTTATCGTGTTTCGGGTTAGCCCGCTGTAAATTTAGTATCGCGTGATTTACGATATGGATCTAAGGAGAAATAAACCCGCGTGCAGAGAAAGCGCGTGTCTGGATCGAACAATTAAAAAAAAAAAACCTACTCACGAGAATTAATGCGCCATTCTGTTCCGACTTCTAAATTTACTGTCAACGTTCGCTCGATAACGACCCTTATATTACACCGGGTAGAACCATTCTGGTCCTCCGTATTACGCCATACGATCAAGATATTAGATTACGCGTATCGTGCAAGAGAGAAAAACGCGTAACAGCAGTTGGAAAATGTCCGAGAAGAGGAGGAGGAGGAGGAGGAGGAGGATAGAATTCACCAGGACAGGGACCGAGTGATCCGTCTTCTGTTTATGACCGGTCGTTTTTCACGATAATACTCGAAAACTTTCGCGGTGATATAAAAGCTACCGTATGACAACGGGCGATGGGTCTGGCCAGGAGTTCCTCTATCTACTGGAGATCGGTTTCGCGTCGGATGGACGAATTAGAGGATCCACGACGCGTCGCGTGGCTTCGTAGACGCGTATTGGGCTGGTCGCAGTGGCCAGTGGGACGATCTGTGCACGATGAAAAGTTGAATTTTACGATAATTTACAATTTCGCGATAATATCACAGATACTCGAAACGCACTGGTACTTTCTTCTTGAATGGACAGGCTAACACCAGAACTACCGACTGTCGAGACGAGGCTATTTCTTTCAAAATCGGTCAGAACCACCGGTGTTTAGAAAATACGTAATAATACTTTCATATTTGTCGATTTATTACTTTCTTGCAAAATGAATTCCACGGTACGTGGTACGTTTTTATTAGACGAAATGTATTATACATCTGGCACAGTGATCGCTGAAGGAGGCTTGGCACGTTTATAAAATCGTAGAACCGGTCATTTTCACTGGTGCGGTAGTTGTAGCGTCAGCATCGCGATCGATCCGGAATTTTCCTGATGATCGACACCGTCGTATAGAACGATACGTAAAAATTCGTAAAAAATTGTACAAAACGAGGTCGACGATTACGGAAGAAAAGCAATTTTGGTCGAACTTCGAGTTTTAATGTTTAATCGTCTAACGTCTAATCGTAACGATACCATTCGTCGCTTGACGAATCTTCGAGGCTGATCTCCTAACGCTAACTTGCTCGTACCGTGTGCCTTTAAAGTTCCCGATATTTGCAAGCGGACAGAAAATTGCGTTAATTATTATTCGCTTGTCTGCGAAGAGAGACGTTACAACCTTGTAAGAAGATTATTTATACGATGTGGATGAATCATGTGGCCAGGTAAGTAGCAGTGACGTGGCATTGGAAGTTTTCACGGGCGAAAGCCAAAACTCATTAACGTCGCCTCGCGTTAATTTTTCGTCGACGACAGTTGATAGGCATCGATCGATACGTCTCTTTCGTGAACGCAGCATCGACGATCGTTTTTCTTCTCCCTCGCCGATTAATTTCAAACTCAATGTCAAACGTACCACGGCAGAGGGAAATACTTAAAAGTCCCATTAATTTGACCGAGAGAAAGGAAAAGGGAGGAAGAAAATTCTTTTTTCCCCTCCTTATCGAACTCTCAGCAAACTCTCAAACTGCATCGAACGTGCTACGACGAAACGATACTTACGAACGTTGCCAATCTGCTTTAACAAAAGAGCAGGGGAGGAAAAATTGAAAGAAAGAAGGGGAGCGATAGCTCGGAATAGAAAATAAAAAATCGTTTAACTCAAACCCGATTCAAACTCTAAAGATCTTACGTTTCATCCCGGACGACCCTAGTGAAAAGAGGAGAGTGCAAACTATCGTTTGATATTCCAGTCACGCCCTCACCGCTGGTATTTGAATCACTTTGTTACTGTCCGAGAAAGTTTCAATCCGATACCTTTAAATAAGCATGCCACTTCGTCCTCTTATTAGAGAGAAAGAAACGCTGTCTCATTTTTAACCCTTTTATTGCTAAAGGTGACTATAGTCGATCAACTTCCATTTAACGTGCACGATTCGTAATATACTGCAGCTGACTATTGTTATTAAACCACGCTCTTTCTCTGCATAAAAAAATGATTATAGATTGTACATTCAGTCTCGAGTGTATCTTGTATAATAAAGATGACCGTAATCATTTAACACAGTCGATTCGTATTATAGCGGAGCTGACTATTCTTATTCAACCAGGTGCTTTCACTGCATAAAAAGATGATTAAAGGCATTCAGTCTCGAGTGTGTCTTGTACAATAAAGATGATCGTAATCATTTAACACAGTCGATTCGTAATATATCGGAGCTGACTATTGTCGTTCGACCGCGTGCTTTCGCTGCATAAAAATATCGTTATAGTCGTTCGGTGTCCAGTGGTTGTTGTATAACGAAGATGACAGTAATCATTTAATACGGACGATTCGTGATATACTACAGAGGTGACTATAGTCACCCAACTTTGTACTTTCATTGTATGTAAAAGGCTATTATAGTCACTGCGCTACGTGTCTAAATATTTCTGAATATACAGGGTGGTTGGTAACTGGTGGTACGAGCGGAAAGGGGGGTGATTCTACGCGAAAAAAGAAGTGGAAAATATAGAATAAAAATTTTTCCTTCGAGGCTTTGTTTTCGAGAAAATCGACTTTGAATTTTCGGTCGGTACGCGTGCACTTTATCGCGTCTCGTTGTAACGGATCTCACTGTGGATCGTTGTCTCGATTGACGTTATTTTTTTAATTTTTTCAATTTTTATTCCATATTTTCGACTTCTTTTTTCGCGTAGAATCACCCCCTTCCAGCTTGTTACCAACCACCAGTTACCAACCACCCTGTATATCGATCACAACGAAAGGGCTAATCGTTCGTGAATCGGCTCGTCGATCAATCGAAATAAATAAAAAAAATGCCCACTGATATTCAGATTATTTATTATTATGGCCAGATGGTCGATAGACGAGCGTAAACATCTAAAAGGAACGGTGAAGGACTATTAATCACGCCGGTCACGTCCATGACGTGGATCGCGTGTACATGACGTTATTGTGAAAGTAATTCCAGCGACCGTTGCCAAATTCGACCCATTTACCTCCACGGAAAAGGAATATTTTTTGAAGAAATTTTATTACGATCCCCCGTATAAATTTCGCCTCTCGGCTACAACGAGATACGATTTTTTTTATTCTCTGCTCTCATCTCCATTGCTCATATTGTAAAGCAGCACGACTACGTATATCGTGAGGGGAAAGTAAAAGCCGAGTCTCGAGATTATTG
This sequence comes from Bombus vancouverensis nearcticus, assembly GCF_051014615.1. Lineage (NCBI taxonomy): Eukaryota > Metazoa > Arthropoda > Insecta > Hymenoptera > Apidae > Bombus > Bombus vancouverensis. The sequence goes on along the minus strand of NC_134920.1, from coordinate 10,713,287 downwards.
TTTCTTCGATTACAGTCACTCGCGCGCTTCGTTGGGCAAGCGGAGAACGAGAGTTTGCGCGATCGACACTCCAACGAACTGGAAGGATATTTTATTCGTTGTTTGATCGGAGAAGCAGTTCGTCAAACGAACGACGTCTTTTATATTCTATTACAACGTGTTCTTTCATTTTATTTCCTTCCATTTCATTTTATTTCATTTTATTAGATACGAAACTTTCGTTACGTTGTACTCGCAACTTTCCTTCTTCTTTTACGCGATCCAATCTCTTTTCTTTTCATTACAAGTCTCGTATCCGATAGCGTACGCGTTCTTCTGATTTAAATTCTTATGATTTTCTCTTAACGATTCTTCATACCGAAGAATTTATCGTTCTCGTTAGAGGCTAGTGTCTTTTAGACGATTAATTAACAGCTGCGTTTTGAATGATATTTACAATTGTGTATCGTAATTGCATGTATTTTTATTCTGTTTGTTATTCTTAACTATTTATCTAGAATGTTATTTAAAGAAATTCAGCAGGTTTACGTAACAAGTATTTAATCGCAAAGATGGTGATGAAATTAGGTCAACCGTAAGTGGAGTAGAGATTATGTAAAACTATGATAAGTAAAATTGCTTCGAGTTACATTAACTGTAAATTTCTCAGAAAGTTACGCAATTCCTAAGATCGGACAGAGATTTCTCATTCGTCGATTATATTCAAACCTTGAGTCGTTCGGTAACGTAGCGACTAAATTCGTCGAAACACTTGCTCGACGATACGTTATTTACCAATCAAGTAAAGATCACGTACGTCCACGCCGATACCTACTCGTAGCTAAATTAAATATCACGTACGTACAACGTACGTGGACAGTATTGACCTATATAACAAATTCCAGAACTCAAATGTCAAACGACATAAGGCTGGGAACTCAATATACCCTGAGACATGTACTACCATGCATACTTATAGACATTCCTGTTGAACCAAGTTGGAGATATCGCATAAAACCGACCAACGAAACTAAATAACGAAAGTCTGAGTACGAAGAGATAGCAAAATTTTGAATACAAGGTGTCATACAACGAAACAACGTATTTACGATCGTACGAAAAGAAATCTTCTCAGCTTCTCAGAGTTAAACTATCCTGAAGAGGCGCATGTAACGACAAGAAGATATTTTTACCAGATATTCGAGAATGATTATCTTTACGCCATTTCTGGACACGATTCTTCATTCTCAGCGCAAAGGAACCAACGTCGAAGAACGCAGTTGCTTCGCTTTCGTCTAACGAAAATTTCGTTACCGTATCTGCTTCTCGCGATCGCACGTCGCTGCTTGGCATTGACAGTGGCCACGTAAATTTTATAGCAGAGGTTCGACCGCTATTCGCCAAAGCGCTACGAAACCTTCTACTTGTAGCGATACAACCAAGGATGAGCGAACGTTGGTGGAGAACTAAGGCCAGCTTGATAGCGGTGTGAGTGGTAATTTGGCCATGTGACGCAAAACCCACGGAATTATAAATACAGCAAATTTCAACAGGTAAGAATGGAAACGTAACGTAGACCTGCCTCTTGATTCGGTAGAAGCAAATTCGAAATTATTCGTAACGCTATCAATGCCAAGCAGCGACGTGCACGTTGTAACGCGACGTGTTTGTCAGTAGGAAATACGAACGGCCAAGGAATTTTTTCTTAGAGGAATTCTGCGCGCTCTCTCTCTCTCTTTCTCTGCCCCTCGACGTTTTACTTTTGATATTGTCGCGCTACAAATACCTTAATGAATGAACGCGATCCTACGAGAGTGAATTTCCTTCGAAATCGAGCGTTCTGCGCCAGATTCCATCGGGCTGACGAGTCGCGATATAGGTCAGAGCGAACGTCGTCTCTGGTTATCGAGATTCCATCGTGCACGAGAGAAAAACGGGGTAAAAGCGAAGGAAAAAAAGAAACCAGAAGAAAGAAAGAGACGAAGAGGAACAAAGAGGGGAGAGAGAGAGAGAAGGAAAAATTGCAAGACCGCGAGAAACGCGCGCAGACGTTTGCCAAATGAATTTTCGTTTCGCTTTGAGGCTTGTCACCCTTGATAAAATGGTCGGGGAGAGAGGGATCGATCCCGACGAGAAAGAATCTCGGCGTGTCGACCGACTCTCGGACGATCGAGAGCCGGTAATCCGGAAATATTCGTGTCACATCTGTACCGGATACATCACTTTTCTTGGGTCACGCTCGCTGCGCTCGAAACGCCACTTCTCCCCGATGATTGCCCACCGGTGTCAGTGTTTTTCGTTCGATCGCTGCCGCTATTCATAAACATTATTTTCTCCCGGATATTCTTGGAAACTATCGGCTGAATGAACTTTGGAAAATTTCCTCCTTTATTCTTCGCGTATCGTCGTATTTAAGAGGATGTTCCAAGTCTTCGATCGGAGAAGATTCGAGAAGAGGTCGAGAAGAAGTTGCGGGGGAGTTTTGGCGAAATTTTTCTCACTCTTATCCCATCTTCCGGTGTTTGCGAAAATTTTGCGACGTTTAATTTCGAGACTTTCATTTGTAAATTGGATGCTTCGGTCGAGCGATCTTTTTTCCTTTTTCCCATCGTTTCCACGGCTAACGTTGTGCTCTCTGCGAATATACATTTAATCGATTACCACGAAGCTAACGGTAACGCGACTTTGGAACAGGACGATTCCTACTAATACGAGATGCACGTACGCCTGTTCGATTTACATATTTTCGTTTTCGCTTACACAAGTACAGAGCGAGCTAATAATAATGTGAAAAATCCGCGCGACGTTCCACTGCGAGCCGAGGCACATTCTCGCGTAAAATAGCTAAAAATGGTAATTTCGCATTTCAGGACCACTGCCCTGTAAAGAACAGAGAATCTGACTTATCGCGTCTCTCCTCCGCGGTCTTCGCTTTTCGCTAAACTTCTCCTAATTCTACGACGCTACGATCTTCATCTATCAACGTCGAATGTGGCGATTATTCGCAATTAACGAAAAGTCAGCAGAAATGTACCTTCATCGTGGACGATCGTCGAACAACGAATTGTTTCCTACAAACTCAATGAATATTCAACGACGAAAGAATTGAGAAACTACCCCGGATTATCCGTGGGATTGCGTGTTGTCGCAAACGAACACGTTCGGCCAATTAACGAACCCTCGCAGCTTCCTATCGAGGAAACGGGTCTCCGTCTTCAGGTCCAATTTTAGGCGAACGAGCTGTTGACCCGAAACGTTGCACGAGATTCGTTTCCGCGTCGTGAATCGACGCGAACTCCACGACCTGGAGCAGCCACTTGAGCGTGAAAGTCGTTGGCGAATAAAAAGTTGTCGCCGGCGTGAAAATACATGTGCAACGCGAGAATCCTAACGACCAACTAACCGGAAACGGCGAGTACCATTTTTCCTGCTTTCGTTCTTCCATTTTTTCCGTATTCCTTTAACGTTTTCCTTTAACGTTCGCTCACGTTCTTAATATCAGCTCGACCATCGACTGAATATCGTTGTTCCTATTGTCGTAACTCGATAAATATTACGCGTGAGATTTTCCAAAGTTACAAGTTGCTGGATGTGCAGAGCGAATTTTGGAGATTGATCGACTGATAGAGAACCGTGTTCTTCGTTCGTTTCTACTAGGGAACCTCGTATCTGCTTGTACAAGTCCTTTAATCCGAGTATTTTATTGTCCGGATACCTAGATAGCTGTTGCAAGAGAAATGCTCAATGTTACGGTACGAGAGTTAGTATGGTTGATCAAACAATTTTGGTTACCCGTGATAGTCTTTACGAACGATTACAATTTTTCAAAACGATTACGGATAATCGTTATCGACGAGGGAAATTTGATTTTAGTTACCGTACTGTAACCGATATAAACGAATTTTGTATTTTTTCGTTGCCGGTAACCGTTATCGGTGATAAACATTTTTCCTGCATATTGTCGATTGTTGTTAACGTTACTTAGAATTAGTATATATACTTATTTACGATATAAAAAGAATTAACTATGAAACTTGTATATGTTATCGAGCAGATGCTATGAAAATGTATGAAAAGAGGAATTTCTTTTTTTTTTTATTTATTTGTTGAAATTACAATCAATTCTCGCGTTTAGAATTTTCAGTAATTTTTCTGGCGTGGCGCAGTGACATGGCTGTTTATTTACAATAAGTTAATACTTATCATAGATAGGTATAATTTATAAGTGAAAAATATCGTCGTATAGTCGTTCGTAGTAAAAATATTGTACTAAACTATATTTTGGATTTTATCCTTTTTTTTTATATCTTCATGGCGATTTTTTGCTCAATAAAATATACAAGTTTTCCTGTGTTGTCGACGAATATCAATTATCAGTACCGTTAACGACGATCGAACGTAGTCAGAAAAAAATGTTTGTCGTCGATATTGGTCAGCGGTAACCAGAGACAAATTCTTCGCCATCGATAATGGTTATCGGTAACGAAAACAAAATTCGGGCCATCGATAATGGTCACCGGGAAGCAGAAAAAATCCCGGTCATTTATATCGATTACTGGCAACCGAAATGAAATTCCTGTCGTCGATAACGTTTATTGGTAGCCAAAAAACATTTTAATCCTTCATAATGGTTATCCGCAATCGGAACAATCGAAAATTACTATTTTTTTGGAAAGTTTCTTTCGGATTCATCGATAACTGGTTTCCATTTAAATGAGACTGAATTTCCGCTCAACCACTCGCTCAAAAAGTATGTAAAGCAACTGTTACTTCGGATCTCAGTCGTTGACAAGTAAGAGCGCATTTATTTCCCAAACAACTGCAAAACAACAATAAATATAAATAAATAAAACTATATACAGGGTGGTTGGTAACTGGTGGTAGCCGAAAGAAGTCGAAAATATAGAATAAAAATTAAAAAATTAAAAAAATAACGTCAATCGAGACAACGATCCACAGTGAGATCCGTTACAACGAGACGCGATGAAGTGCACGCGTACCGACCGAAAATTCAAAGTCGATTTTCTCGAGAACAAAGCCTCGAAGGAAAAATTTTTATTCTATATTTTCCACTTCTTTTTTCGCGTAGAATCACCCCTTCACCCTTTCCGCTTGTACCACCAGTTACCAACCACCCTGTATAACGTACATACACGATGTTTCAGAATACGTAATCAGCAAGTAGAAGGCAAGTATGTGTTGGCAACTAAGTGATTGCGGCTTTTGTCAATACCACCTAACGACAAAATCCGCAATCGCTTAGTTGCCAATCCAATAATTCGAACGAAAGGAAGAGAACGAAGAGTACAGTTTTAACTTTAAACAAACAATATGAAATTTTACACAAACACAAGAATCCCTAACGACTTGGTGGAAGCGTATGCTTCATCTATCGCGCGTTACATAGACCAGCGAATTTCGACAAGCATCGTAACTATGAGAATTATATTCAGCAGCTAATAAGCGCCAAGCGAACGACGGATAACGCTCGACAAGTTTGCCAAACAGATATCGCATAGTTTAGAAAAGTTCGCAAGAAACGCGCAAACATGAGAATGGTTTGCGATGAATCGACGATGAAGATTTCTCATCCTCTGTGCAACGTTCTCAGCCGATTTTCCTTACGAGAAATTGCAATTGCCGGGGCGATCGTGGCAAGCGTATTTGCGCTGTTCTAATAAGAAAAATAAATAACGAAATGCGTAACAGTTGCATTACGAACGAGACGATCCGCACAAATGTCTCTCCGCTTTCGTAACTCGTCCGAGCTTCTTATTTACCTTCCATTAGTTGACCAAAGAAAAAAAAGAAAAAAGGAAGAGAGAAAGAAGAACGGAAGCGGAAAGAGAAAGAGAAAGAGGAAGAGGAAAAGTGAAAAGAAGGAAGAGGAGCGCGTTATAATTAGAACGAACAGCCCTACTAAATGGGAGTAATTAACGGAGCAAAAGATTCACGTCCGTTCGACGAAAGGATGAATGAAACGGCATTGCCTTCGACGCTGTGCTTTTCGAACCTGCTTCTCATTTTCTATAAATAATTCTCATCGATGTAAAAGCGTGCACTGCGGCGGCGTATACCGAGCGCGCTCTCTCTCTTTCTCTCTTTTAAAAACGGCGCTGATTTATTTTTCGTGCAGCGCGAACGAGATTAATCGGCGCCTAACTGCACGCCGAGATATCGGTCGTTGAAAGAGCCGATGTAGAACCGTCTTTACGTAATAAATGGAGCAACTGTTGATCGCGGAACGATTGCCAGCCAGAGGGTTTTTCCCTCGTTGGAAATTTATGTAACACTTTTCTCTCTCTCTCTCTCTTTTTTTGCGAGTTTTTCTTGATCTTCACAGTTACCAGTTATTCCGGTGACAAATTGCGAAATCGATTATTCGAAAATTTAAGAGAAACGTTTGGCTGGTCGGTGCTTACACAGTGGAGATTTTGCATTTGGAGTTTCCACGGGGACGAAGGATGGGGAAAGATACCGTGGACAGTGAAATTTTATTGGATCGAGCGACGAGTTTGCTCGACTCTGTTCGGTGTACGGAAGAGCGTAAAAGTCGCTTAAGGACTGGATTCTAAAGGTTCGTAGTTGAAGGACACAGATTCAGAGAAATGGCACGAAGAAACGACGATCGACGTTGATCAGGTCGATTTTATGTGAAAGTAAAGACTACGCTCTTAACGTGCACTTTGAGGAATTTCTGCTCTATCAACTTCTAACTCCTCTGATTATCCATGGAAGTTTCACAAAAGATGGTTCGATTGATAGATTTCTTAAAGAACGCGTAAATTAGAGAACTTTAAAGAACTTTACGAATTAATTAGAACTTTGCCAGCAACTGGAACGTAGTGCCAAAGACTGGCATAAGAACAAGGAATTATTAACAAGGGAACGTATACTCGCGCACAGTGCTATAGCGTACAAACTTACAGACGCCTTGGCTGATAAATTTTAGGATAACGAAACGAAATAAACTAGAGGATACGAAGTTAATGCAACGATCCTTAACTGGTAATCCGCAGACGCCAGTGGAGCCACAAAGTCCTCGCACGCGAAATACTGTCGTATTATCCGAGTAAAGGATACTTAGTACACGTGTTTGTTTATTTGTATATATTATAATATAAATTTTTCATCTTCAAAATGCAAGCTTCTTAAGCTTCGAGTGCATGCAGTCTTTTTTATACTTTTTACTGTTTAAAAAGATGTCTGAAAATACGTTGAATTCGTCGTTAGATGATATCGCTATGGAGCAATTTTTAACACTACGCGTTACTTGATTTTTTAAGATTTTTTAACATTTAGACGAAACGAGATTTAAAGAAGAATACGAGGAAAATGAAAAAATTCTGAATATTATTGGTCACGATACATCTGGTCATAATACAAAAATACGATGCACGGTTAAAAGACGTGATCTTTGTATTTTCTTTATGACAACTGCAGCTATAGAATCGCTATATCAGAGCTAGATACAGAAATAGGTATGGCATTGTTTCTCCGTCGATTTACCGACTGCTGACAATCAATAATTGGCGATAATTTCCAGCTCCGGTTTCCTGGGTAGAGCGCGAATTAATCTCGACGACCTGCGTCGATTAATCAACTGCGATTCCACAGACGAAGGAAGATAAATTGCTTCGCTTTTCAAGTGGCCTCTTCTCCGCGCTATCGCCTTCTATTCCTCTGGCCTTTTCCTGCAACCGACTTCCTTGGTGAAAAGAAAAAAAGGGGGGCGGGGGAGGGGGAAGGAAAAGAAGAATATCGCGAAATTGAAAGAAGATCAAATCATTGTGAAGAAAGTTACGGTCGTGGTAAGAAGATCGCGGTGGAAGAAAAAATCACGGCGAAAGGAAGGAACCTTCGAAAACTTTTTAGAGAAGGAAAGTCGTTTCGTTAAAACGACAAAGAAAGAAAATAGGAGAGGAAAGGAGCCGAAAGACGATGGCAAGAAGGTTGCTTAGAAATTTTATTTTAGAAAATTCCTCGTCGCTGTTCGTGAAAAGAGGAGACGCGATAAAAAGTCGTGGAGGAAAAAAGTGACTTTAGACACTCGTTTCGCCCGCGGGAAAACTCCTAATGAACTAATCCTGTCTCTCCGGTAACGCTGTGCCTGGAGAAAACTTCTTTCGCTTTTTACCTTTGTAGAGAAAACTTTTATAAAAACGGTCTTAAACAAAACCAAAGAGAGAAAGAGAGAGATTCGCCGAGACTCTGTCTAAAACGAAGATCTCATCGTGGAAAGTCGCATGGGAAATTCTACTCCGCTAGAGAAAAAACGAAAGTTGAAAACAGATATAATGGTACACTATGTTCCGCGAGAAGAACTTCGAGGAAACAGGAATATACATCTCGAAGAAAGCGAAGAATAGGAAAATATTCTTCAGGACTCTATCTTGAATCTATCGAATTTCTAATTCGACAGCGGATTTTTATGCAAATTCGCGTTTTTGAGAATATAATTAAACAGATAGAAACTCGGTAGAAAATTGTTTCATCGATCAACTAATACAGAAAGCGTCGTACTTCCGGCATCTCATATATTTCCTCACGCTGTGTAGATTTTCTAAAGTGACGCACTATCAAATTTCCCATAAATGTATGAAAATCTGTTAATCATGGTCTATCAATAGACATTCGAACCTAAGATACACGACGTTTAGTACAAATAAGAAAATAAATGTTAGAACCCTGTACAACGATACTATACGGTGATGCTATGTAATATAATAGCGGGGGCTAACATTAGATCGTCCGAAAAGTTTCTTTCATTGTGTAACACACGTAATTTTCGAAAATTTTGGGCAAACGCGGACAGATAGACGAGAGAACAAATCGTAGACGAACGTACACCGTTTGGTTCTCGAAAAAATTCGCATTTGGAGAAGAATGCGAATTTCGCAGCCCCTTTTTTAATTTGGCCACGACTTCCTCCTTGAAGAGCACACAAACGAAAATGTTGATCGAACGAACGTGGACGAACCGTAGAATATCCCTTAGTTTCTGCAAGAATTGGCACTCGGTGAATGCCGAGTTCGGTTGCTTCGACTCCTCATTTCCTCGATTCCTCGCCGTTTCCTTGATCCTAAACCACGATCTATAAAATATCGACTGTCTTCGAGTCGAGAAGGATCAACGTCTAGCTATGTAGGTCGGCGATCATCAGCCGTACTTGTACGGATTATACTTCATACCTTTTGCCTTTAGAAGATGCTATCCCGCGCCTTTGATGCCACGTTCCTGTATTCTTGGAAGCGTTCGTCATTGTACCGTGCGATTTCATTTTTATGGCTCTCCACCGGGACGACGTTTTTAATGCTCCACGCTGCTGCTTTTCCTCCTCTCCTCTCTTTCCCTTTTCTCTTTCTCTCTCTCTCTCTCTCTCTCGTTTATATTTCTCCTTCGTTTTATCTTACCTCCTAAAGACAGACTTTTATGGCTAGAGCACTCGTTGCCTCGATGCATTATGACGACAAGTATACGATGCACGGCGTATTCAGCTATATAATTAGGTTGAATTTATACCTTTACTAAAGTTTTACTAGCTTTTTTTCACAAGATCATCAAACGTCGTTATGTCACATCTGCGGTGACTCGCCAAGGTATTGCAACATTTAGCCAAAGAAAATCTTGATGTACATATTGTATAAAACGCTTTGAGATTTCACCGATCCTATAACGAGGCACGAAGATGCTGATTAGGTATACAATTTGAAACATTTCTCAAAATCTATATATATATATACATATATGTATATGTATGTATGTAGAATAAAGAAATAAGAAACGTGACTTATCAATGATAAGTTATCATGTTCCTGTTTCGTGGTCTACGTATAAAAGTAACGACCAGGCTGCAGATATTTGTGCAAATTCTATATTCACATCTTTACGGATATCATTGAAAAACTGTAATATGGATAAAAAATTGTTTTATCCATTAAATATATATATATATATGAAGAACGCTATACGTACTAACATTTTTTACGTGTCTGTATGTTATGTATATTCTGTGCATTTGTGTATCTCCAAATTGTCCATGAACGCATGAGAATCTGCAGTCTAGTGGTAACAGTTGTCCTTTCAAGAAAACGTAAACAAACTCTCTACGTAGCTTAATATTTACGATTTAACTAAATTTAGATCATAAAATTATTAGAATATTAAAAGAGCTTTTAACAAAACGAGTATCAAAGAATCATCCTCCTGTGATAAAATATACTAAATATAGTATAGTATATATAGTAAATATAGTATAAGATATGTTTTTGTTTAAGAACATTAAGCATCACGATGATTTAATAACGTTATAATTCATTTTCGCCGAGATTCCATAATAGATTGAAATTATTGCAGCCTTATTTGTTTGCCGTGTACCCGTCTAAGTTATTCCGCGGTCACACGCAACACGCGAGCCTAACTTCGCGTGACCGATGAGAAGCATGCACGGCATGAAGCTTTAATTTAGCTAACGCAACTGCCCGATTAAGAAACTTCCCTGAACCGCTTCACTTTCCACTTTTTCGATCGACCAATATTATCTCTGAATAACATAATCACTACAAGCCTGTTGAAAGCCCTTTCCCTCGATCGTGTTGATTGGAGACTTAACGTCATCCCGATGTTCGTTGCCGGGAATTCTTATTCTCGCAGGTTTTCATCCTGACAGTGATTTTCTGCAAAGTAGTTTACCGTACCGGGAATTTTATATTAGATTTCTGACGAAGTGCATTTACCTTGTCCTGATTTTCCTTGCATCTTTACTTCTGCACAGTTCCATTTTTATTATTTTATCTTCTACCGTATCTTAAAAGTTTGATGAAATCTCTGAATTCAACTTAATTTTATTCTATACACGATTTACCTAGAAAACAAATTACAAAACACAATATATAGGGATAGAGTAGAAGAGGTTACTTGATCGATCAATTAGAGGTTAAATGTTAAGAATTCGTTAATAATTTACAAAGAGTAGAGAAGGAAAATATAAGACAAGAATTATGCGACACTAGAATTTTAAGTTATCTTGGTCGACAGTAAATAATAATTTTTAGTTATTGGATCAAAGATTTAGTAAACACATAGTAGATAAGAGTCGGTTATTTTGATGGTAACGTAATTTACGATGCACTCTATAAAATCGACATTTTAGTGCGCTATTTCCTGCACAGTTATATTTTCTTCCACTTCCGGTGGCGTTCTAGGTCAGCTTGCAGCCAGTTCCATTACAATTTTAATTTACTTATCTTTCCCAGAAATATCTTCCACGAACATTTCGATAATACTCAATAGCTACAATTAGATTCAGTCTACGAAAATACTACTTTGGTAAATGTCTCAAAGGAATCTTAAATGAACAGTTTCAATAATGGAAGTAATAATTGTAATATGAAAGTATGGAAGCAATAACGATCGAACAGACGAAACGGAAATAGACTCGCGTAGTAGTATGCAGCGTAGCAAGTCAGACGAACAGACGTTTCCGACTGTACACACGGAAAACTACGGCCAACTTGTCCCGAAGAATACTTTCGGATGGAATCCAGGCCAGAAAAAAGTTCCAATTACCTCGTTGTTCGTTTTTCTCTCGCTTCCTGCGCGCAACCAAACTGCAAATGTCACTTTTTTCATTCTTTCGTTTCTGATCGCCTTGTACGAATCCCATCCGTATTCAAAGATGCGATTAATTTTCTCGATTATGCCTCATATAGAAACGTGTCATTTCAGATTAACAGGTTAATATAAAATTATAAGAATATGTTGTATGCACAGTACAAGTAAAGTGCAGATAAATACTAGATGCGACGACAATGGCGACATCTCTATTTTAAGCGCCGAGAGTAAAAAGGAAAAATTAATAACGACACGTGACAGTTGGCAAATTGTTGTTTTGAAACTTGATACCAGCTGCACGAAAACACGTGAATAAAGGGAGTGGAAGTCGAGAAGAGAGTGGAGTTGGAAAGAAACGTTTTAGTTTTGACAGATAGTTTGGACATTTGAATAATTGCGCGCTTCTTGACCAGTCACGTGGTAATTGTTTCAAAGTACATTCGCATAACCTATATTTTCATTTAATTTATTTCAATTTATCGTAATTCAACTTATCGTATTAGATTACTGAAGTTTGGTGTATTTAATTTAATTTTATACCTTACATTCTCCGTGATAGATATTAATTATATAATTGCGTGGTTAGAAATTCTAAAATTGATGCAATACTAAATTGTTACGATTCCAAAGGACCCAATGATATCAATTAATATCAGTTTCTAAACGTGAATTTTAAATTAAAGTCCTTAAACCGCTCCTGGCAATTACTCAAAATGTTAACGCGTCAAGGTCTCAGCGCCTCATCCGATGTCAAACCTTTCAAACTCTCAAGGCAAAAGTTCGAAGGACCTCCGTGCAACCGCGCGACCACACTACTCGAAAAGCCGCGCGAACGAAAGAGACGCAACGAAAAAGGAAACAACAGCGAAACACGATCTTGGAAGCATCGTTCGAGTTCGATACGCTTCGAAATATATCGTTGTCAAAATAATGATACGCGAGAAGACATGCCGCAATAGCGTATTTGCATCGAAAACCTGGTTAAGAGCAGATTTTATACAATATTGCTTCCTTCGTAGATTTGTCTGAACAAAGGAGATTATTTATTTACAATTAGAATAACGACTTAATTCGCCCTCTTCGGTTAACAAATTAAACATATAAATGTTTATAAATTATAAACTGATTTCAAAAAGAATTGTACGAATAATTGCATCATCTATTATAGTTATTTTACGGCGAAATAATAACCTTAATGTGATTTACGTAAAAAAAATTTCTTTCAACTTTTCAATGCAAATACCCGTACAGTAACTTACGAAAGTGTATAAACATTTGCCATAGTAAAACTTTCATATATGTATTACGTGTGTTATATAAATACTTTTATGACCGTTGCAAAATATATGCTTGCACTAAATATCTTATAGTTTCTATGTAGATTTTCAAATTTGTTTCAGATTTGTCCAGTATAACACACGCAATATACGCATAACAGTTCTCTATGATTAAGTGTTCAAATACTTTCACTAACCAGTCTCAAAGTCAAATGGCAATGCAGTCTTGATCTGAAAGTGGTTGACAAGGTACCGAATTTTAAAATTGTCCCTTCGCAAAACTCTTATATTTCTTTTGTTCATATGCCATGTGTATTGTGTATATACTCACAGTTTAGTAAGATTGACTGTGGATGGAAGTACAGTGACATCGAGAGGCTCCAGGATGGACAGGAATCCAGCCCCGCGGCAGGAGAACTCCCGTCCGTCGGCAGTGACGTTGCAAGATTCCAGGAGACCGGGTCCACTAGAGGAACCTGGCTGTTCCTCGGCGGAGCAAATCCGGCAGAGGAACATCGCCAATATGACAGCAGCAGTGGTGATGCCGCGGCTGGACTGCGTGCACATGCCGGCCAGCTTCTACTAGGCTTCTCTTCCTTCCTTCTGCCGGAGTCGCCGCGCCCAGGACACGTTTCACTTCACTGCATTATATTTGTCAGACTGCATTATTACATTTATCACATTGGGACCACGATCCCCTCAACGCGCGAAAAGACGGACACAACGACACGGCATACAGAGAAGCGTAAGTACGCGCGGCGTGTTGAGGAGCTTACGTTAGTTGTGTTTAAGCTCGCGAAACGGATAACACGCGCGAACACTTGCCCCAGGACCGAATTACAAACGAATAAACCGTACAGCACGGCGTACGTTTACCGACTGACAGCGCGGGTACGTGCGTAACTGAACCAATCCGCCCTCTTGTTGGAAGCGCTTCCCCCACCATCACCGCGTTCGCCGCCTCGAGCCAATCAACTTTCTCCGTAAAATGCCGCTACCGATACTGTTCGAGTTGTAATAGACTCGCGGCAATCGGCACTTCGTGATCTCCCGTATATAGAGATCCGATCGATTTTCTTCTTTTATTTCGTCTCTTTTAGATTCAGGGTGATTGAGTAGGCGATTGAGAATGTCTCGATGGTCGGATGTTGACCTGGTGATGGCAGAATAGAAAGAGGAAGATCGTATACCGCGTGGTATTTCTTCGGAGAATATATAATTAATAGGTCGAGGATTTATATACATTTATATATAAAAGCGTACTCAACGCGTTAAAGATTTTATTAAATACGTAAAAAGTATTCATAAGTGGATTTAATAGATTTAAAGGAAAACAAGTAGTTACGTTGTACGTATTTCTTTCTGCCGAATATAGTAAATAATGTTCAAGGAATGAAATTTAAATTATATACAACCGAATAAAATCAAATATAAAAGGGTTAACTGCTATCAAAAGATAAGATACAATATGTGAGTATAGGCAATAGATACCATAAATTGCGAAATTTGAAAATGTTTATAGATGAAAGCATAATTTTGTTCAATGCTTGTTTAATAATCTTTACGTACTTCTTATACATTATTTTTGTATTTTCTATATAATAATTTATTTTGTTTTTGATTTTTTACTGAAGACTCATAAAAAATGTATGGTATGCCCTCTCTACGTTATACATCAAAACATGCAGCGGTAGCAATCGATAATTTCAATTAGTTTCCCTCCATGGATAAATAAAATGTCTAAAAAGTTTTCAACACTCAATAACACGAATATATATATTTTTTTTCATAAGAACATAAATTTTTACTTTCGTAATATCTGTTATCCAAAACATAATACTGTTGTGTGATAATGTAAATCATGTCGTATTTGTAAAATGCATAAAGATTATAAAAAAAAAGTAACATAATGTATGAGTCGTTGAGGTAGTAAATAGAGTTCGATTTATTTTCGGGATATATTGAAGGTGTCAAAGTGTGAATAGGGAGGGATTAGTGTCATCTATGTACTTCATTTACAAATGGAATCAATTATACAAAATACGCAGCCAATTGTGCCATCTTATCTTTCGGTGGACGGGGTTTACCCCGACTACGACCTTTAGCGTGACCACGGCCACGAGTTGTAACCGGTTTTGAGGCGACTGCACGATGCTTTTCCACAAGAGCCATGAAAGCTGGTGTGCAAAAAACGCAACCAGTCATCTCCGTAGCTTCATTGGGTAGCTTGCTTTTTTCCTATCATTTAAACAAAAGAAAAATTCATTTTAATATTCTTCGAATATAAATGTCTTTTCCAATTAGAATGTAACGTTTAAGGTTGATTATTCTTTACCTGCTTATACTCTACAGTAACTAATTGAGCCCCACAGTCGCACACCTCCGTATCAACCGTCACTTTGTGAGCATTTTCGAATAAATGAATAATAACGTCACAACGATTGCACACAAGTTTCCATTTTGGTGCAGCCGAAGGATCGAGGACGAGTATACCGGCATTACACTCTAAACAACTCGATAAACCATTAGAATTCATGCCATGTGGACAGGTCGGGTGTGTGCAAGAATTGCAACCACTCATTCCCTTTTTCATATCTCTGGAATTCATGATTCATGCAATAGTTAGTACGTATTTAAATAATACGAGATTGAATGTGTTCTCTATATCCTATTTGTTTGCAAGAATAAAATTACCTAAATGGGGGATTATTGTAACAATATGGACAAAATGTATAACTTTTTCCCCGTGCACCAGTGGACCATGAGAGCAATTCGAAGTCGTCTAATGGACACTTTAATTCTTTATAAATTCGAATGTTCCCGTTTTGTGGGAGATTGTACGTTTCGTTGCAATGTGCGCAGTGCATTCTCGACGGTTTTGTTTGTATATATTTCATGTAACGTCGACACTTTCCACATCTGAATATAAGAAAGTATTGTCAATAAAAGAAAAAATAAATATTTAAGTAATCATATATATTTACTGAAATGTAAAATATACCTGGAATGAGCTTTTCCTGACGCAGAAAGAGGAGAAAATGAAACTTCAAACAACTGATCCATCGCTTCGATACTTTTTACAAAATAATGAAATTTTTGCTTGAAAATTTCAACGGTATGTTGTAACACAGCGTGAAAATCTGCTCTACCTAAAGCTATTAGATTTAATTGCTCCTCTACCGCGGATCTCATCGTAGGTAGAACTAGCTCAGGATCTATCTAATATTAATACAAACATATTACTAGAAGTAACTTATTATTCCTTATATATGTAAAAAGCTACATACTTTTTGATATCCGTGAACTAACACAATTCCTAAAGATGTCGGTACTAATTTTCTACCAGTTGTTACATTAACATAATTTCGCATACATATATTGTTTATATGTACTGGAATAGAGGCATCAGTTCCAATACCGTGTTTTTCCATAAGTGATATTAATTCAGATTCTGTCAAATAATCTGGGGGTTGTGTATAACATTCGACTAACTTCATCTACAAAAATTATAAAACACAGTTATAAATTATTTGATTAAAGTATTTTCACTCTTCATTTTCTACATTTACTACCTCTTGTATATTAACTTTTTCACCCGGTGTAAATCTGGGTAAAGTATCGTTGCTTCCAAGTGCTTGCCATGTAAGTATGTTAGTATATCCAGGATCTATTGAACTATGACCATTCGCCGTAAATACTTCCATTCCTATTTCGAATTTAACCGTGGTACTCAAATATTTACAATCGTGAGCCAGCTGCAAGATATTAAATCTTTAAGGTCTCTAAAGTAAATAAAAATTTATATATAAGATATACAATTAGCAATACATATTTACCGTGGCTATAAAATGTCGAGTTATATAATCATATAATCTCCATGTATCACCATCGAGATCGTTTCGAGTAGCATGTTTCATTGGAGTAATAGGAGGATGGTCTCCAACATTGAGCCCTTTTTTCGGTCTATTAATACCCGTTGCTAATATTTTACGAACCTGATCGCCCCAATCGGGATTGTTCTGCTGTTGCTTCAATGCTGCACTAAATATAGATACTTTTGCATACATATAAGTAAAATATAAATAAATTTTGAAGTTGCTTTTGACTTACAGCAAATCGAAATTTTCTGGGTATAATGTTGTCTCAGTTCGAGGATAACTTATGTATCCTTGAGTATAAAGACGTTCTGCAATCTGCATAGCGTGATGGGGACCCATTCCTAAACCCGAACTTGCTATTCTCATTAACTCTACTGTATTTAAAGCTATAGGGCGCGATTTCGTCTTTTCTGTACTTTCTACGCTTATAACCCTATAATAATTAATTGGATAAACATTGTTACATTATTTTAATATTAACACGAAATATTCGTACATACAAATATCTAAAACTTACGTTGCTTGGTCATACTCTTTCACATGACTCAGAAACATATTTGCTATCTCCTTGTCAAAAGATCGCACGCGGCTCCAACTCAAAATAATGTCTTGACCATCGGATGATTTAACTGTAACCTTCAATACATTCAAGTTTATCTTCTTCCTCAGAGGAATTATATTCTGACATATAAGGGAAAGTTATAAGCCAATATAAGACACTTATTTTAATACTATACCTGTAGAACCCAGTAAGGATCTGGCTTGAATGTTTGAATTTCATCATGCCTTTGCACACAAAATCCTAACGTTGGTGTTTGACAAGGACCATAGGAAATAAGAGACACATCTAAATCTCCATATTTACCCTATGAAAAAAAAAGGAAATATTAAATTAATATATAATATGAACAGTAAAAACTGCTTTAATATCATTCTACCTGAAAAAATTTTGTCTGGAACCTTGTAAAAGCACAACCAATTCGTAGATCTATTTCTTGTCGAGCATCAACACTCTTTGCTTCATTTTCATTTGGCCTTACCAGGTTTGCCAATGCAGCTTTTATGTCCTTCTCCGTAATAGCAGAAAATCTTGCTCTCCAAATATCCTGTAACAAATATAAAATTTTTAAAGTTTCATTAAATTAATATGAACAATTAGATTAAAATTAAGCAAACTTACATTTGGATTTAGTCTCCTATTCATTCCTTGCTGAACTGCATGTATAACTTCAAAACAGATGTTTTCACCTTCTTTGTCACAATCTAGCCATAATATTAAATAATCACAATGAGCTCCTTCTTTAGCTAAAAGGAAAGGAATTTTCAATCTAGGAACTGCTTCCTTCTTTTCAGTTGGGCATGAAAATAACTCTGCCTTAAACATAACAAGTAGTATGTTACTAATACAATAAAATAATATAATGAAATATAATGGCAAGACTAAACATTTTTTACTTACAGGATCAACCTTGTCCCAGTTATTATATTTGCCAATAAAATCTAATGTCATAACATGACCAAAGACAGAGGTCATTTTAAAATTTATATTTTCAGACCTGAATTGACCTATCCATTCGTGTATTGAACAAGATCCATTTAAACCTAAATTTTTTTTTTATTAAAATGTGCATTATGAAATACAGGTATCTATGAATCATGGTATTGTAAATTTTATCTTTTTAATTTATAATATTTATCATAAAATTATAACTATGTATTAAATTTCAAAAAAACATAACCTACCTTTTCGAGTTGTACACCGACCATTACTTAAAATATTGGCTAACGAAGCTGCCAAAGATGGTTTTTCAGCCACCATTAAAGCCGTCTTCATTTTTGTAGAATATTTTATCTCTATACTTGTTTCTACAAGAAAATATTATTAACTTTAACTAAGAGATCTAACATCATACATTTGGAGATGCTTAATATGCGACACTGTACGCATGACATGATATTCATTTCAAAATATTTTGATAATTGTTACATTATGTTTTAAATTAACTATTTTTATTTTATAACTTCGTTTCTTTTCAGTTAGAAATAAAGTTGCGGTTTCTAAACAATAATTAAGATAAAGAGTATAAACAGACACATAATAATACTTTTTTTATAATGTAAAGTGAAGTTATCAACGCAATATGTACATGATCACTGATCAGGTATGATCTCATTTAGCTGCGCCATCCTGTATATTTTTCAACTTCATTAGTTTATGAAACAGTTTAACTCGATTAATTATAAACTTGGAATTTTATTTCTTTCACATAATTATATTGATACATTATGTTTCACGAATTAGATTAAAACTACTTAAAACAATTTTAAAACTATTAAAGTACCAAGGAAAATTCCATAATATTTCCTAAATAAATTTTTAATTTTGCACAGTCTTTAAATACCATATATTTTATTTTTGATTAAAAAAAATTAATTTACAATTTACAGTATTATTAGTAAAATGCAAGGATAAAAATAAAAAATTTCTTTATGATAACATTAATAATTGTCAAATTAACATTCTAAAGTCAGTCTTGTAAGTTGCATGCGGTTATATTTTAATATACGTAGATTGTTTACATATATTTGTAATTCTATGGTATCGTTACGAAGGGAAGTGATGCGTAAATTCCATATAACCATATTCATACGATATTCGTGCGATATATCATGATAACGTTATATTATCTCTTATACTTTAAGAAAAACTAAAATGTCAGAGTCAAAATGATCTGTAATACACAGTTATATGCAGTAGTACTTGTAACAATATTTGACCTGTGACTTATTATTTTGTGACTCATTCAGTCTGTCAAATCAAACTCCTGATTTTGATATAAACTTCCTAACCTATAAAACGTCATTTTCAAACGATCAAGCATTCTATTATAATTTTCTTTATTCATATCTCCCGAGATAGTCTCTAATATAATTAGGTAATTTTTGCATTAAAAGCTGTTGTCTTATAAGATAAATATTAATATATTTTCTCTGTATGTCTATATATAATCGATTCTTTGAAAGTTAATCATCTTTTATCAATTATTCCTATAATTATGTCTTTTTTTCTCAAATATTAATTATTCTTATTTTTGCTCAAAGGTAATCATAACCTTTCATTATGATTTATGCATCAATATTAATTTTAATAGGTGAAGTTGCAATAGTATTTCTACTGTAATCATGGAGTGGTTATTTGGGAAACGTATTACTCCTGAGGAGATGCTCAGGAAAAATCAGAGAGCTTTAAACAAAGCTATGCGAGATCTTGACAGAGAGAGAATGAGGATGGAACAACAAGAAAAAAAGATCATTGTGGATATAAAGAAACTTGCTAAAGATGGGCAAATGGTAATCTGATCTTGTTTGAATTTGTTTTGTATACTATTGGGTGATATTTATTTACTTTTTGATAGGATGCAGTAAAGATTATGGCTAAAGATCTTGTAAGAACTAGACGTTATGTGAAAAAATTTATGTTGATGAAAGCAAATATCCAAGCAGTTTCTTTAAAGATTCAAACATTGCGTTCACAAAATACAATGGCACAAGCAATGAAGGGAGTCACAAGAGCCATGCAAAATATGAACAAGTGAGTACTTGTCCTGTTCATTTAAAATTAGAATTAGAAAGAATTTTTTATTGCTTGCTATACATGAAAATTATATGATTGTACAGACAATTAAATCTTCCTCAAATACAAAAAATATTACAAGAGTTTGAAAAGCAGTCAGAAATAATGGATATGAAAGAGGAAATTATGAATGATGCTATTGATGACGCGATGGAAGATGAGGGTGATGAAGAGGAAAGGTATTTTTGCAATTTCTAAATAAAAATATTTGTATCTCTAAAAAGTATTGACTTTTGTTCGTTGAATATTTCAATTGTATTTATACTGTTTATACAGTGATGCCATTGTGTCGCAAGTTTTGGACGAATTGGGTCTCCAATTGACAGATCAATTGTCAGGTTTACCTCAAGCATCCGGTTCATTAAATGTATCAAATTCCAAGCAACCAGTTGCGACTGCGACAGGGAATGACGAAGGTGGAAATTTGACAGATGCGGATGCAGATCTGCAAGCTAGGCTTGAAAATTTAAGACGTGAATAAGAACACACTTCTATATAGATGACAAATGTATAAAGGATGTAAAGGAAAGAATTGGTTTTATAAGCATTAATTTTAGGATTGCTTTACGATTTTAGTTAGAGATATGAATGTTTCATCATAGCACTTGTTTTTCAATCCGTTCACTTAAATAATCGATTTATAAAAAATAAGAAGAATGTTATATTTCTATCGCTTAAAACAATTATGAATTCATGAAATATGAATGATGAAGAAACAGAGGCATATAACTTCGTTATGTATTAATCTGTATTGTTACTTTTTTTATGAAAAAAGAAAGAAAAATGAAAGGACTTTAAGATGGTATCTTGAAGTTTCTGTGCATATTTTATTTGCACAGGATAATTTTGTAAAGTGGATAACTTATACTTAAAATGCTTATCAAATATATTATGATAAGATACTTACTTATTATATTTTGATAAATGCATGTACATAGATTTACTTGAGAAATTTGTAATTTACGTACATGTACATATACGCTTTCATTTTTTTAGGAAATATTGTACACTTACCGTAAAAGTAAATAAAGGAAATATGTTAGCAGTTTTTATATGAAAAAAAACAGCATATAAATTATATGCTCGCATATTCAAAAGGAGTACAATAAATAAGTTCGTTCACTGCTTTTATCAAAACTTAATCTTTCAGTGCCTCATAATATATCTACTTTTGATAATTATGTAATAGTAAAAATTATATATTGTTCACAGGCATAATAACCGTATTAATAAAATTTATTTATAAATTGTATTAACTACAACAACGTAATCTGTATTATGTATTAACAAATTTGTTGATAGAAATGCAGTGAAACAAGATTGTGCAATGATGTATTAAATATGTGGATAACACACACACATACACGCATATATATATATATACATACAGTAAATCGCTTAATAATGAAAATATTAACAACAATTAAAACTATTGGTAATTATAAATAAACGAAAGACATAATTAAAATGTATTCTTTAATACCTTGCTGATATAAGTAATTAAACATATTATAACTTACCTCTAAAAACTACTATTAAAAACAACCGGTCAGAGAGATTGAAAACAGTCCATTTTAAATAAATTAAAACAATTTGGCAAATTAAACTAAATTAAAGCAATTAAAATAATTTTTCTGTATTACTATTGAAAATATTTAAAAACTCACAAAACGGATTAATATTTTTCAAAATCGCCTGGAGTAGTATTCATTTCCAAAGGGTATCATAGTCAATAATTCTGTGAGAAATATGAAATATTATCTCTATTAAACAAAATGTACATACACATAATAATGCGCATTGGATAATGATTTTAATATCTTGATCGTGAAATACAGGTATAAAATAGTAGTCTGGTCTGGTTTCGAACATGGCCTAGCTAGACGTTCAAAATGAATACGAACGTTTAATTAATTGATCGAAGTGCACTGAATCGATAATTCGGTATCGTTATAGAAAGTTTCAATAAACGTATTTATGTAACGTGTAACTGGACCGCATGTACTTACGGTGTTATTGAGAGACAAAAGAAAAAAGAGAAAAGAAAGGAAAACGCTATTTTATACGATATTACTAAAGCGGAAGAACAAGGACATTTTGTGGGCACGCGAATTTTTCGAGTTACATACAGCTTTCCCAATTATTAATCATTTTGAAAATTAAAACAGTTACAATAAACTGTTAGCTTATTATTCGTGTTATTAAAACTGTTAATTTATCGTTTTTCTCTTTTTCTGATTCAATGATTAAATTCGATGCAATTAATTAAATTCGCGCGCCCTTTTATACTTCCTACATTCTCCAAATGGTAAACCCTATAGAAATACGATGTAGTTTACAAAATTGTGATGGAACCTTCTGTCAATCACATGTATATATATTGTCAATATCTTTTTAAACATCTCAGAGGTACCGCCCAAACATAACGTACCCCAAGCTAGAATCGTAATTACCGAAGAAATGTCTTGTAACGTTCCCCGTTATGTTCACTTAGAATTAAACGCTTTCAAAAATTCGCACCCATCGTTAACACTTCGATAGTCACATGAAGTATTGTAATTAGATAATAGGTGTTTAATAATAAGATGATAGTAAGTATTAAATAAAATAAAACATTTGCAAGTTCGTAATATCGGGGATGGATCTGTTTCGCTTATATATAGTTGAATGTCTTACATGAGCTTAAAATGTTTGTTGGTTAAACATCAGTAACTTTTGGCGGAAAAACTATTTTCCACAAGCAACATTACATTGAATCATGCGAGAGGATGTAATCGAGAAATTATTCATTGCCATTATATTCATCGACGTCCGTTGAAAAATTCACGTAGTGAGGTTATTACCCTGATATTCGTGCAGATAAACGGAAATGATCGAGAGGAAACAAAACAGGAATTTTAATTCGCTTTGAGTACATCTACTACTAACTGTGGTTCTTTCATGGTACGCAATTACGGATCTGTCGTAAATAACATCATTTCTATAGTTATCATTTTCATCGAGTACAATTTTATAATGCGTATTAATCAGAATCGATCTGAAAAGCTTCAAATGGAACAAGGATACAAGAAACAAACTGCTCTTTGTCTTAAAAGTACGATTTAATATGGTATATCTTGCACTGATCTTATAATAGAAAATAAAACAAAGGAAGTAAAAAAGAAATGAACAAATTGAAAAGAAAATCGTATCAATAGAAAATACATATTTGTTCCTTGTTTCCAGGATACCAAAGGAAAGTTTTCAGACTGATTCGTAGTATTTACTGGAATAATGCGCCAGATGCTATAATGTAATAGAAAGTTGTATGCAACACTGAACCTCATGTTATTATCGCAATAATAATTATACACTTCTCGTTGGATGGAAGGGGAATAAATATGCGCGAAGAACAATTCATTTTTTCCTTTTAAATATTCACTATATAAGTGTGGGATTATTAGACCTTATATACGGTGTGTAATCTGTGCATTATGTATGTTTTTCTCCTTTGTACGCAATGTTCTTTTTGTGTACGCACTGGTATGCGTGTATGTATATCATATACATGCACGTAACATATATACAGATTTAAGCTATGTCAAACACAGCCTTCTCTAGATGCAGCATTATAATCTGACAGTTTTCTTCGTATTCTTTTTTGTTCGTTCTTTAATCTGCGCTGGAATTACAAATAGAAAACCTAAAATCATTTCTTATGTACTGGTAGACATGTGCGAATATATCGATATTTTTGATTCGATCGAACCGAAGAAATTTCCGTTACGGAAATTGATCGCTCGAGCATAATAACATAATAATAATATTGAGGAAGACTATACGCACATATGAAAATATTAACTAAAGATCGTGGTAAATACGAATATTTTGTATATAGAATTCTCTTTCGATAAGTTAGAAACAATAATTCGCACATGTTCAATCTATAATAGCTATTACTATTAAATTACGAATTTATGGAAAATTTAAAGTTGCAAAAATATATAAAAAATTCAAAATAAAATACTTGCCATAATATTTAATGGATGAAAAAGAAACTTCATTTTTCTTTAGAATTTGCATATCCGCATTTCAATTATTGATTTAACTGTCCCTTTTTACAACCTTACTTCATGTACTTGACCATTCGCTTTCGAGATCTATTTTTGCATATCATTTCTATATGGATCGTACATTATGTTGGTTAAACTTACAAATAAAATATTACAACTATATCGTGGAAAAGAAGAACAAAAAAGAACGCGTCATATAACTGCTGGAAATGAACGTGAACGTTCGTAACATAGGTGAGCAACAATTAGGCTTTCGATTAAAATCGCGAATTACGTAGAATTCCGATTTTATCGATTGTGCTTCACTAGTTATGATCCGTGATGGCGCTAGTGTCACCAAATGTCGCATCTTTCAAAACAATATCTTTGTACGCTTCTTTTTTTCATTTAAGTATTGAGAATCGTAACATTAACTGTGACAATAAAATTCAGTTTTAATATAGTTAATAAAAGGCAATTTACAATTATACAAACTTTATACAAGGAACAATCAAAGTGAACCTATCGATGAAATGGTTTCCTAACAAAGAGAAGAATATATTTAATAAAAGAATGACTGATCATTGTTTAACATTTAAAGACAGTACCTTTCACGATAACATTCACAAAATTGTAAGAAGATTGCCGATATATATATGTATACACGTATTTATGTATATATGTATTGGTTTTGTATTTTCAGTAAGATATTTACAAAAAAAAGTGTAGCAAAGTATGCTCGTCATAACATGTGAAATATAATATCACTGGATCCGTAAAACTTTACTTTTTTTTTAAGAATTATTTAATCCTTTTCGTACGTGCGCGATCATATATACCACTATATGATATCTACGGTTTTTAACGTTTTTGTAAATTGGTTTGACGTTAAGTCAACAACTTCACGAACTACGTGTATGTATATGTATATTTTTTCTTTCTTCTCTTCTTTTTTTTTTTGTTCCTTTTAGCTATAAGGTTTTCGCAGTCAGTACTGTTTTTTTTAAATATATGCATATATGGAATATACAGTCCGGTCGTATCGTAGGGTCGAGATATTTTAACCCGTTTATTTGTTCCTTACTAATTGTTCCGTAATGTAACGCATCTATGGATGAACTTTCGCGACACTTTTCCCTAAAAGTCGCGAAAAATCTTTTGGTTTCTAGAAGTCGTGTCCCGTCGTGAATATCCTTGAAAAAGCAAGGAATCATGAAGGTTAGATTTCGCTAATTTTCCTAAATAAAGGGTCAACTGTTGTTCTGCTATCTCGTGGTATATTCTTTTTCGAATGGTCCGATAGTTATTGCGGTATTACAAATGCACAGAATTCCGAGATGTTTCTCGCTTCCCATTTTTTTTTACCCTTTTGAATCTAGTGAATTCGAAGTCGTCGGAGAGTCTTCTATTTGTTGAACATACAATACTTTGTACTCCGATTTACGATGCCAATAACAAACGTATTCTATATTTTGAACTTTGGTCCTGTTTTATACAATTTTTTTACATCTTCTGTCGATAAAGTAGATTTCACCTTAGCGAAATTCGATTTCAATCTCGATGAGTAACTACGTATGTATTTTGTGTAACTTTCTAATAATTAGCATCTCATTCACGATAAATTCTCGTAATTTTATCGAAATTCTTAGACTTTCTTGATACCAAATTGTAGTGAACCGGAACCATCTGTTGTACGTGTTTCTCCTTTAATTTCACTTTCGAATATATTCATCCAATTTGTTCTCATTTGTTTACAATTGAAACTTACAAACCGTATCTTTTCTGTATAGTCTGTTACTTTAAAGAGTAAACATTCTGCTTGAAGTAATTGGAGCAATCCTATCCACAAAAAGATCTTGAACTAGCTTCTATATACAGGGTGTCTCACTTTTACCATGCGTTTTAAATATTTACATTTTGTAATATTTAAGATATTAAATATCACGATGATCGATATATTCATATTTTAAATGTTTGAAACAACTAATTAATTCACTGTAATACCATTAATATCATATGTAATAGCATTCCTGAAAATAATTTACATAAATTATATAATTTTATATAAATTCAAAAATGAAGGTATTAATTTGTTCCCGAGAACAGTCTTAAACAGAGTTAGGCTTCTCTAATGTGTCAAAAATAAAGTAAATGTCGACAACGAAATTATAATACCGTTCCCATAATAGTCGCAGATTTTCACTAAACGTCCAATAGCTTTCTAAGCATCAAAGTGGATGACTCTCCAATAACTTTAAGCAGCGTATCTTCCTGTTTCGTCAGCTGAATTTCCTCGTGGTAATAACGCAATAACATCCGTTTACTTTGGAACAGCAGTTCCTATACAATTTATTACCCTAAACTCTCGGTTTTCATAATACGAACTTGTCGCTATCTACGAGACATGCGTGGCAAATGAACGTTATTGAAGCGTCGTTTCTTATACCTGGAAGTGAATACTTAAATACTTGTCAAACGAGAATCGTCGTTATTTACATTATTTACGTTATTGTAAAAAGAAAGTCTCCCATGATTGTTGCAATTGTCGCATATCTTTTTTTCTTTTTTTTTTTTGTTTATTTTTAAATTAAGAACGACATATAAGAATTACTATCGTGGCGGAATAATTGTATTTCATTTTCCTAACCTTACTAGAACGCGCCTACTTATTATTACATTCTATAATTAAATGTTCCGTCACAGAAGTATCTTGTATGCCATTCTTAGGGGAAAAAGAATAGCCGAACTATGAAATTGTAGACAGATGAAATTCAGCGAAAGACTTCCTGGTAACATTACACGTCTGAAAGAGTGACGAAAATTGAATGACTATACTAGAGAACAGTTCTTGGTATGTTCAAGGTCGGGCAGTTCTCCCTACCGCCGTTGTTTCACCTTTCTCTTTTTATATTGACATGACAATAAATAATAGCATTAAAAAAACTCTAAACACGTTACACTTAATTTATTTATAAAAAGAAATAAATAGAATCTTTTATTACCATAATATTATAGGAAAAAGAACTTATACAAAAAATTAAATAAAATCATACTAAAAACAAAAAATACTGAATAGAGAGAAGGATGATCAGAGATAAATCAAGAGATAACAGCAACGCTGCTGCCTACAATGGAATTATAGTCGAACTATAGAGATAGAATGCAACGGAAAAGATAGCGTCCGTTTTTATGGGAGAATGATCATAAGTGGCCGACGAGTTGAACGATGAAAAGATTAGGAACCACAGATCTAACTCTTAAACTAAAGCTACATATTATCACGTAATCGAAACTCTTTTTCCAATGATAAAACAATGAACCAACAAGTAAAGAAGAAACATTTGGTCAAGCACTTAGACGAATGATACAAATCGCTATTCTAGTAGTGTTGCTTATCTGATGAATTATCCTTTGTTTACCGATCTGTGCGCTTACGTCGGAAACGTATCTTTTTTTCTTTTTATTTTACATATTTACACCTCGTTCCAAATCTTTTATAACTCGCTTTATCTAACATCTTGCCCTAACCTCTCTTGTTTCTGGTAGATAGCTAATGGTATCAATTGCAGATCAATAGAATTCATCATATAATTAACTTTAACTTCGAAATAGCAAAATACTCTTCTTCAATGTAAGTTATACACAATGCTTCGATAGGAGTAAGATTTGAGATGAAAAATAGATTAACTGGCCGAAACAAAAATCTGTGCTTAGAAGTTATACTTCGTTTCTTTTGGTTAAAATCCAGTCTTCTCATAGTCTTCCAAATCAATTTTAAAATTCTAATATACTTCTGACTCGCTTATCTGGACTCGACCATAACTCATGGCTAGCTAATGTAACCACTTTCGACCTAAACAATAAGAAAAGCGATAATAAATTCATTTAAGTATTGTATACGTATTTTCATTAGCTACCAACCATACCTCTTGCTTTTAATAATAAAGAAATTAGCCTACTCTTCATCGTAACGCGTGTGCCCGCGTAAAATGAATCGAGAAGCATTTCACGAAGTTTCAGCGAGCTTCACGAACTGATTATCCTTGCCCGATAAGCGATCTAACCGGCGGCGTGGCGACGCACGAGGCGCGACGCTCCGCGTGAAAACGGGACAGGGGCGTCCGCCTCGAGTCATATAGTCCAGACCTGCACCTTTTCCGCGACGATGCACCAGCTAGCGTGATCATAGTAAGACGATATAATATGCAAGTTCTCCACGTATTTGTTGATCAGTTGGTCCAGCTCGCCCTCCCTGAACACGTGATAGTACTGATGATAAGTAATGGCGCCACCTCCGCGATCGGACGGTAAAGATTCCTGGGACGATGATCCGGTCAGGGAATCGTTACTTCCTGTCGTGGTTACCAGACAATCGGTGCTGCGTTTGCTATTGTCTGGATACCTAGGTGGCGTCTCCTCGGAGGCGGACCTCCTTTGTAATTGGAGTCTTCGTTTCTCAGCGTATGATTTAGGGTATTCGTTGGTGTTTGATAATAGCGACATCATGCTGCTGCACAATCGTCCAGTGGACTCCGCGTGGCTTCCGTCGCTGAAACTGATCGTATTATCGATGGACTCGCCAATATCGCTAGACTCTATGGAGTTTGCGCTTCTTAGATAAGGTTTCTCCGAAGACTGTTTGTCCAAAGAGGATGTGTCTTTCTCGTTCATGAATTCCCCGGTATTGGAGACCATCACGAAATCCATTATGTCGTCTGAAGTGCTCCTATGCATTTCTTCATGGAAACCATTATTGGTGTTACTCAGCCATGCGATCGTGTTGGATAAATCGTTGTATTTCGACTTGGTAGATATCGACGATGGAATGTCGTAAGGAGGTAGGTGTTCAAAGTTGCGTTTGTCCAAGTCTTTCCTCGATAGGAATGGTTTATCTAAAATCTTCTGATCGTTTTCGTCCAACTCATGCATCAAGTTTTCACTAAGCTTTTCGGTAAAGTCTATCAGATGCTTGCGACATTCTTCGTTCCACGTATCCTCCACTTTTGGCAATTGAATATCCGACTTCGTTCTGACTCTTGTTTCGCTACTAGCTGAACTTTCAACGCTTTCCTGTTGTGCTATTTGCGTCGAGTACGATTTAGTGTGCGTTTTTGTGATGACCGTCTCCACAGTATCCTCCAGAGAATTGGCGACGTTAGCTGCAGCTTCTAGAAGTCTAGAAGACTGAGACGAACTACTGTCTCCTGTTGTCTTCGTTTCATCCTCCTTGGAATCAGCCACGTACCCTGATGATTCGTCAGCTGTCGCATCACTGGGATCAGACACGTTTTCAGCCGAGCTATCTAGCACTTCGGATTCGGTACACTCTGACTTAGTATTATCCTTCTTAGCCATGTATTTCTCATCAGAGATTACGCTAATCACAGAACCTACCGAATCCGGCGACGACACTCCACTGGAATCGCTATCCAGATCATCAGTCTCAGGATTGAATAATTCCAACGAAAGCAACCGTGGTAGAACTTTGGTAACAGCCTCCAAACGACCACTAGCTGTCGTCGAAGCTCTTCTAACCAGAGGAAACGACGGTTTGGTTCGAGTTGCAAAACCAGGCTTCTGTTTCAGCAATTCCTTGATCTGATTTAGTCTGGCCTTACGATTCTCTTCCTCCTTATTGACTTCAAAGGTACTTTTCTCGTGCAACGACACGTCAGGACTATCATCTACAGTAGGTAAAAGTGGAGCAGTGTCCTTGTCAGTTTTCGGTTCCTCAATCTCCACACTCTCAGTCATAGATCTATAAGCGCGTATAGACTGCAAGCTAGGTTTCTTCTCTTCGCAGAAATTAGTCCTGCCACAAATCTCACTTTCGATATTCCTTTTATTACCCTGCAAGTCTCCATTGATTGTTTGATGACAGCCATTGTTCAAAACCTCCGTCCTCTTTGTGTTAACAGTATTGTCTCCAGATACCTGTTGCTGGTTGGCGACTGTGGTTGAACCAAAGAATGGCCTGCTAAATACGGGGTTTAAAGTACAAGGGGATAGGCCAGGTGGACTAGGTGGAGGTAGAGACTTGCTAGTAGCTGAGAACTGTTTGAGCAATGGGGATATGGTAATGACCTTCAATCTTGAGTTAGATGTATCAGGAGGATGTTTGACGCGTGGTGAAGGGGGCGCTGAGATGCTTCCCAGCTGATGACCACTGGAGGCTGGAATAATAGCCTCTATCGTTGGCTGTGCGTCCTGCTTTGGCACGTAAATCACGGATGCGAAACTGTCCTCGGAATCAACGCTTGTGTCGCTTTGCAAACTACTGTCTTTCGACGAATCTGAACCGTCCTCGCGAGACAAACGCCTTTCGATCACTTCTGTCTCTCTTTTCGGCACAGTTACAGACTGAACCTTCGAGTCATTGTACATCATCTTAGACGCTTCGTCGGTCGACGTATTAGTTGTATTCGTTTCATTTTCCGTGGATTTCCATCCTTGTAAGATCTTCACGAATCCGTTCTTGATCGATATACCGGATACCTCGATGTTAGTCGTGGATTGTTTAATCTTGTTCGTAAGGCCACTTTTCAATAGTTGAAATCTCTTTGTCGCGTTTACGGAATAGAGAGAGTCTCTAAGGGATTCGAAGGTTTTCCCTTTGCAGATAATGTCCTCGTTCAGGGACGCCTGTTTCATTATGTTCCTTCGTACCCTTTCTTTCTCTTCTAGCCTATCGATAGACATTAGTTCCTCGTTCATCGAGCTCTGTTTCAGGATGCTTCCCCGCTTCGAATTATGACCAGGTGTTATCTGAGTGTCGAACGAAACAAAGATATTAATGTTCTAGCCAGTAGTTAAAATTCGAAATCTACAAAAATTAATTTATAGCTAAGCTAAATTTGCGTAATTGTACTTTTTCTATATAATTTAAATTAAAATATCAAAGCTTGATACGATAAGAACTAAAAATAGGTTAGAACCTGAAAGTCTGGAATGTCCTTAGATATTTCTTGAATGGCAGTGTTATCAGGATGTTCCAAACCGGTGTCGTCCACGAGGTGAGTCTTCTGCTTGACTAGCCGTGGCTTCGAGCCACTCATCGACGATGACGTCCTCGATTCCCCGTCCAAATTCAATTCGGACGTCAACACGGAGCACAAACCAGGAATACTGGATCTAGATCGTACAAGGTCCAGTCGCTGAATCTCCAAAATATCACCCAGACTCTTAGATTTAATACTCAGAGAGTCTGACTGTTTGTTCAATGTCACGTTAACATCCTCTACGCGGCGTAACTCGATGGGCAGTTCGTCCACGTCCGGTGGTTCTTCTTGCTCGTAGTCTTTGCGATTCTTCCCACTGCCACTCTGCCAACTGTCAAGAAACCAAGGTCGATTGCCAGATCCACGTCTACTTCCTGCTAATTTCTAAAAAAAAACAGAAATTCCAGTTAGCAATTTAGCTTGGCTATCGAGTCTTGTACGATGATGTTCTAATATTTATGAGCAGATGCGTATATTAGACAAAGCCGTTTGTAAAGCGTTCAATATAGCGTTTCTCAAGTCAGTGGCTTTCCCAGGTCACTCAGAAATGACTTATCTATAAAAAGAGAAAAGATGTCATGAAACGTCGTATCTCAATAAACGAGATACTAATTAAATTTACAATTCTGAATCGTTCGTCTGATTTTCAAAAAACAAGGAAACAGGAATGCTCGAGGTTTCCAAATTACAAGAAGACAGTCGCCTTAAAGATTCCTTCCTAAGATCTCGTTCAATCGATTATCCAACATCCACGAGGAAACAACGAGAGGCAAAATTACTCGGGCATCCCGCTGACAAACGATCTTCGCTGCATTTTGCCCGTTCCAATTACATTCGAAGCGTATTCTGCAAGCAGTTAGCCTACTTTTTTCGGTACCGAGCATCGTTACGGTTGCGCGCGGAATCGATAAGGCCTGGCAACAATTTAGCCACCTATTACTAGAAATTATCGTGTCGCAACAACATGCAGGCGGAAAGTTTAAAGAAAAAAAAACAGGCGAAAAAGGAATACAGAAAACGAGAAGGAGAAACAATCTCAGCGTTTGCACGCGATTGTATAACACGTGACAACTGGGAACTATTCAAGGAAACGTGAGCGTAATGCGTGGCTGGAAAGTTGGACCCCATCATCTTTGATGCTCTTCTGCGAAATATACATTTTTCTTTCGTTTCATCTTTTCACAGGTTCTCGGTATAGTAGTAGTAGACAAGTTGCGCCTCGTGGCTTTTATCTAATACAAGAAATATTCCAAATATAGAACATATTCGTTACAATAATAGACGAATTACTCTTTGCCGTATATTTTGTTGCTTTGATTGTACTTATAAAAATATGAATTTGCACGAACATCTTGCAGTCTGTTCTAATCAACGAAATTTATATCTCTTCCGGCAGCCAAGTTTCCAGCCACGAACGTGGTACGTAGATTATGTTACCTGCAAAGCGCGACGGAAAAAACTGTAGCACGTCTCGTTCGGGCTGGATAGGCTGCTGGTTGACGGTGATGGGCTGAATATCGGGTCGATCCAATAGCTCTTGCTTTTGCATTTTCGTTGGCTGTTCCTGAAACAAGAATCCCATTAGCAGTAATTATCGAGGTTACCATGTTGGCTCTGGAAAGCGGAAGAAGAGAGGAAGACTAGGGTAGACGATGGAGATGCAATTTTCGTAAATTACCAATCTGGCAGCACTGTCAAAGTTTTCGAATAATTAACTCGTGGCAACCTGGATCGTTTACATTCCGAGCGAACCTTCACTAGTGAATTTTCTCGATTCTAGGAATTTTTATTTTTCCTCAAAAATCTTTTACATCTTCTGACTTAAGATCGATTGTACAACGGATTGGACGAATATGTCAGAGTAATTTTGGCGGATATTTCGGAAGCGTAAAACAGCGATCAACGTGACGTAAACGACTCAGTTTGTGCACAGAAGTACTAAAATATGAAGAGACGAATTAAGTTGAGCGCAATGCGCGTTCTTCCTTTAGCCTCTTTGGATCGTTGAATCGATTAGATACCTTTTGGAAGATGGGAATTTTTGAGCGTTCTGATTGTAATATAATTCAGTGGCGTGTGGCGCGCTCGAACGTTTCGACCTATTTGTCACCGAGTTCATGCAGTAAGCTTTCGGCCATGGTACCAACACGTCTTGAGACTCGAACTGCAAACAAAAAGAACGAATTTTTTTTATTAATATTCATATTTTTTACTCGCTACTATTTATTAAGATACGTATCTTTCACCTTGAAAGTTATCGTCAAAGGAAATCGCGTTTACGCTATTATAAGTGAAATTTCAACCTGATACGTTTCTTTTATATTGTAGGTCAAAAGTAGAGAAAGTTATTACTTGCAGTGGTTGAGATAAAATTTACTTGGGGCGAAGTTTTACCCATGGCTAGCCTTTAAAGGTTAAATTTATTAGAAATTGCTAATATGGTCACTCTGTAAAAGTATTAATAGGGATAAGGGATATTAATAAAGATAGAAGTAATTATAAAAGGATATCCAGCGTTGGTAATTAAAAAGCTTCATAACCAAATGAACAAAGTACGTGCACGAAAGATTGGACTGGAAAATAGATTTAATAGCGATAGATTCGAACGGTTTACCTTGACTATGTGCATTGGAATAATCGTATCGATTGACCGTCATGCTTGGCGTGGGTGTATTTCATAGGCATGTTCGAATACCGTTTGAATTCAATCGTATCGGATGACGACATTTTTAAGCTGAATCGAATAGCCTATATATCCGCAAATCCTTCGAATAGCTTGTAATCCGAAGTTTAAGCGCGTTTACACGCTCCACGTGCTATACACAATTCCATACATTTGAAGCTTTTTGTGTCACTAAATATCTGCTTTTAACTTGAAACGTAAAACAAAAAATAAATTGAAACAGATGGTATACGGGACTTTGAAATGAAAATAAAAATACGAAGAAATAATGTAAAATAAGATTTACATATGGAATATTATAGCATCGCATTATTTTGCCCCTTTGTAATTTTTCTCTTTTTTTCTTTTTTTTTAATGAGAAATAGTTAAGAATTATTTACCTTCCTACGTCCAATGTTTCGTTTGATTTTCTATCTCCGTTATTTTATTTATTTTAGAAGCAATATTTTATTCATTACACGAAGTTACCAGTTCACTGCATGAACGAATAGAGAAACCAAAAGGGGGATGAACAGGGATGAAATACCAAAGACTGACCACGTAGAAGACATATACTAATCTGTATAGTAAATTAAAACACAGAATATAGATATACATTTGGATAAATAGCGTAACGAGTTAAGAGTTGGCTCTAAGGAATAAACTAATATATTAGGGTGTCCCAAAGTTTCTTTCCTTTTACAAGGAAATAATAGATGCGCGACATTCTTTCTTTTACATTATTTTATTCAATTATGTATTATCCATTTTCTAGTAATAGAACAAAATGTTCTCTTACTATTCAAATTATATTATTTTATTGAATCACATATGATCCATTTCGTAGTAATACAACAGTTGTTTGGGTCAACCTAATAGGAGCAAGATGCAGGAAGCGTACACAAGAGATTGTAATAGGTACGTATGCCTCGATACGATAAACGAACACAACACAATACAAATATTTGATTTGTTACGTTTTATTTACCCTCCTGTGTTTTTGTTCCATAGCCCATACCGATATAACCAGTCGACCGCCGATCCGCAATACTCTTGCGAGTTCTTTCAACGCGTGAACCCGCCTCTCTGTTGTGGCAAAGTGATGCACCACGGCGATCGAGAGGACCGCGTCGAAACTCTCATCTCGAAACGGCAAAGCTAGATTATCGCAGATCAATACCTGCAATGTAAACGACGAATTAATATCTCGCCTATTTTCTAAACACTACGCGCGTTCTCTTTTACATTTCTGCGAAAATTCAAATGCCTCATAGACACAGTCTATTAGCGACAATGATATTAGTTTCGGTCTCGCTTGTTGTCAATATTATTACGTACAGTTGTAAGATAGAATTTAATTAGAAAGACATTATAATAATCGCGAGATGACCTATCCCGGATACAATTAATAACGTTCGTTATGATTAGAGCTTAATCAGGTCGTTAGAGGCAGGATACGGATACAAGAGTTTGTTTCCGGTATTAGACTGCAGTTCCATTTTATGTACTCTCGATATTTATATTTTCTAAAGTGATATATTCACCTCATTTTCCTTCTCACGCGCGATATCCGTGAAACGCTTGCACCGGTCCACTCCTACCTTAAAGATGCTGTGATTAACGTTCAGGTACTTCCCGTTGCCACAACCTGAATAAGAGCGATCGACTCGTTAGCTAACGATGTCTAATAAAGTTTCACAAATAAACGTATCTGCAGCTGCGTTCTTTCAGTCGTTTGCGATTAAACGTGTGTTTTTATCGCTACGAAATTTCCTAACATGGAACACAAATGGAACGGGTCATTATCGACACGCGTGTATCAATTTTATGGCAAGCTTTACACGAAGTTTCCCTCAAAGTATCGAGTCTTGCCGCTCGCTGAAACGGAAATAAGATTCGGAACGTACAGATTCTAAGAGCGCGGCAGCAAGAAAATAAAATTAAATTGATCACGAGTGAACCGCGGGGATTTTACTGCATTTACGACAGATTTGAGAACGTAAAAACGTACGTAAAACGGCAGATTTGAGAACGTAAAAAAATACGCGTACCATGCAAAGACAGGGAAAATATTCAGAGTGAACTACGTTCTCTGCTATATATGATCAGCGAAATGAATCTACGCGCTAGTTTCTTTAATTAAGAAAAATACGAAATTGCAGGAAAATCCGCAATATAGTTACCAGCGAAATCAAAGGTTTTGCTAGGAATTCCGGTTTGGTAATGCGATCAGCTGATCGGCCTGTAAGAAACAGACCGGAAAACCGATGAC
The DNA here is from genome assembly GCF_051014615.1 of Bombus vancouverensis nearcticus. Lineage (NCBI taxonomy): Eukaryota > Metazoa > Arthropoda > Insecta > Hymenoptera > Apidae > Bombus > Bombus vancouverensis. The sequence goes on along the minus strand of NC_134920.1, from coordinate 10,676,943 downwards.
TAATTCGACGGGTGAAACCGGTAGTTGAAACGATGAACGAAAAGCGGTTCAGAAGCGGAACACGGTACGCGAACCCGGCCTCAAAGTTCGCTGGTCGATGAGTTTGTGTAATCCAAGGAGAACGTATCCCACGGTATTTCAAAGGTGGCTACGCGACATATCGTTCGACCACATTGCATTTGAACTTAGACAAGCGTACGTGTTACCTGTACGTGATTTACACGAACTCGCCTTGATACATCCGTGCGGAGGTCAATTGATCATGTGAAAGCGCAAGTAGCCGGAGTTAAGAGGCGGGGAAAAAGCGGCCAAAGGAAGGAATAAAGACACGCGTCTATAAATGGGCTGTGCACGCGCGTGTGTGTATGTGTATGTTCCATGGGGCGCGGCTATGGTAAGACTGAAAAATCTGCGAATCGACTCGTGAGATCAACGAGCAGCTAGATTAAATTGTTCGTTTCCGATACAAAAATTTCAGAATATTTTCATTAAATTATATATGTAAATTGTACAGGGTGTCCCAGTATTGTCTTATAGCGTGGTAACCACAAGTTCGTTGCTTTTCCTCTCGTATTTTGCCACAGTCAAGTATACTTGATAAATATTCGAACTAAGGCTTAAACGAACAAATTTTCTTCCATGTTTTGTTCTTATCTTTTCATAAGGAAACACCTCGTGCGTGTTATGCTTGTACTTGTTATTCAAATTATACAATCTTCCTAAAAAAAAAAGAAAAGAAAAAATGTATAGGTAACAATCTTTCTTTGGTACAGCGTAATTAATATCACATTGTCCTAAATGAAAGTTTAGAAATAAAAATTCTCGTTGCGCTTTGTATGAAGCAGTGGAATCTTCTTACATCCTCTTCGATGCTCGCTTTCGTGATTCGCCTGTTGTTTTTATTCCTGGGTACCTCTGGCCTTGATTCACCGTACATCGAGCAGTCTTTTAGCATGTGCTCGAAGGATCCTGACTTTTTTCTCTCACGTACCTGACACAGTTCCTCTTCGTTTGTACATCGTGCTACTTCTTTTATTTGACTTCCCATTCTTTTCTTCCTACCGATTTTGTCTGTGCCAGAACCTCATTTTAATTCAATCGAACGGTTTATTTCCATATACCGTTCTCTATTCACTTTTCTCCGAGCTTCTTGTAACCTGCTTCGTTTACTAAATACGACCATTCAATGAATCTTTGAGCGACACGTTTAAGCGACCACAGCGATTACGATAATAACATTTTTTCTTCTATCGTGTACATAGACTATACCGACAAAGCTGTAGGACACCCTGTACATGGTAAATGTTAATATCTTCGTTCAAAGGAGACTATACGATGTGTGAAAAGTCGGTGAAGTTACCAATATCGCAAACAAGGGCTCCCGGCTCCAATTCTTCGAGAAATTGATAGATTCGTGGCCAGTGTCGACTCTGGACCGTTTTTTCGGCGCATTGCTCGTAAACTTCGTGGACGTAGGCTTGCTCCAAGGCCACCGACCGAGCTACTTGCTCTCCGTCGCTTTCAGACATCCCTCTCGCTAAGATGGTTTACCCTCATCCACACGCGTGTCCGCGAAACTGCAAATAAAATCGTCACTCGTTATCGATCCATAAGGGCGAACATAAATTTCACAGTAAAATATCTTTACTTGAACTTGACAGAGTGCAAGGAATTTCGTCGTTGTACGAAAAGACTAAATTCAGACTAAACTTACAACGCTTCTACTTGAAATCCATTGAAAATATCTCTGTATATAGGGCGAGTATTTATTTATTTATTATTACAGCGAGATTATTATATTATTACAATTATATTATTTATGTTGAAGTGGTCACACCACTTATAAGAAAACTCTACGTCTGGTCTTTTTAGTTTTCTCAAGCACGGAAGCCATCGACAGCGCGTAGACAAAAGACTGCGACGAAGTCAGACCATAAACGGTAGACAGGCGACGTTGGCTTCGGGGTTTTTAGTTATCGGGTAACACAGCTAGTGTAACGTCAATTCACATCAGACATCAGGCCACACACCACGGACAGGATGGCACCCAGATGACCCCTTGGTGCGCACCCTCAATAGTCTTAATTACCCACCAGGGGTCTTGGCATTTTCATAGTTAAGGTCCTTCGGACCAAGCGAGTATTTCCTGTCTTAGATTTCCCTTTACGTTTATTGTCTACCACGTGTTAGCTTAGAAAGTTGATTTTCTTCACATCTGGTATGTTCCGTTAGCAACTTTCTCGCGAGGGCGGCTAAAACCCTTCCTGGTCCACCAACCGTCTTATTATCCAATCGGAGACGGTGTCTACTGCCCTCACTTCCTTAACCAAAATTGTCATCAACAAATCCGATAGTCCCGTGTCCTTAGACACACCCACCCCTAGCCTTCCTCAGACATAGTATTGCCAGAAAAGCTCACTTATTCTATATCCTTAGAATAGTCAACATATCTATACCGGTCTCTACCCTTATAAGTGGCGTACTTAACGTATCGTTGTAACTAAGTCTTACATAACGTGGTTGGAGTGAATTGTGATTTATGTTAATTCAGTGTGTGTTACATTGTGATTGCTGAATTCATAATAAAGTTTAATTAAAACAAAGTTAATAGTTGTGTTACGACTCAGCTATCTTTATTTTCATCAACCAACCCTAAAAATTACGCGACACTAGCGTGCGGATCTGGACCAGCTCAAATTGTATCCTTACTTATAATTACGCTTCTATTTAAATATATTTTCTGCCTTGCAATTTATCCACGTGTTTACACATCGAATAACCTCAACAATTTATAAGCTGTGAATTCAAATTGAAAAAATATGTAGATCGATATTAAACGAGACAGAGTGAAGGACACAGCAAAAGGCGAGGGACTGTTTGCTCTTGCCGTGGTTTTCTACTTGTCGTTTCACGTTACGCTTGTTTTGAAACGGTCTGTACAGTCACTGGCAGCGACCGGATAACAGCCGGTAAATAAAACTGATCCTGATTTCTAATTACGATGGAACTTGAATTACACAACCCAAAACCGCTGCAACTAATTTTACCTCGCTAATCCTCTGCGTTTTTTTTTTTAATCTGATAAAACACCTACGCAAGGTCACGCGACGATTCTGTTCGAAATTTATCATTGTCGTCCCACGTTAACAATAACGCGACGGTTTCTCATAACACGGAAGCTCGGAAACTCTGCGCAGCGGGTTTCTCGACTCGTGTCACGGTGCATTTTCACTTGCTCGTTCCGTTTATTCGCCAAAACTATCCTCCGCGTCGCATTGTCTTCCGTCTTATCACCTACGATGAATGGAAACAAAGGATCGGTTTAAATTATTCGAGCGCAGGACAGCTACGCGTATCTCGCCACGCCTCTAAATATTCTACGGATATTTTCCACGGGAATTTTTGTTTAGGAAAAGAAATGAAGTTTGATCTCGTTGATCGAACGTTTCGTCGGAATTTTCGTCCCGAACATTCGTCAAATTCCTATCAATTTTTTCGACCGGAACAAAGAAGATACAATTTTGCGATGGTGTGACGTTAGTGAAAGACGTGGCTGATTGTTTATAAACGTTGTTAAGGTATGTTAATGTTGTCAAGGAGTGTTGTGAGCGTTACCAAGGTTTGTTAAAGGAAAAATGAGCGTGGTAATGCTGTCAGAGTTGAATTAATCGTGGTCGAGAGAAGTTCATCGTGTTGCTGTGACGTAGAAATAGTGATAAGCGAATTCGTGAAGCGCGATATTATATTCGATTTTGTGAGAGTGTTGCAATATTGTGTTTATCGTACTGTCTTTTCTGTTAATTTATAATAAACATTCCTCTGCTATCCAGCTACGAATCTCCCAGTTTTTTCGAATCCTCCGAGTAGAATCGCTTTCGTTTTCAGTGCTGCACGGCTTTAATTTTATTTGGTCATCCATTGATATTCCATAATCGGCGGCCGACGATGGATTCCGGTTTTCAAAGGTACCGGTTTCGTACTTTCTCGTCACTTTCATTTACCAAGCGCTCCCTACACGGTTCCACCTCGATAAGTTGTGAGGAAATCGTTGATGTTTATTAACATCCTCGACCACTCTTATTCCCAATAAATTCTCGTATCTTACGTCTTTCCCCTCGTGATTTCGTGGCGAATATTTCTCTCTTTGATATACCGATAGACTTGTAAACAATCGTGATATCAACATCATCGTTTCAAGTTATGTTTAGAAAGGTTCAATTGATAATTGAATCGCATGGAAATGAATTATTAATCCGCTTAAACTTGATTACTTAGTCGCGTATCGTAGATCGTCGATGCTGTACAAGGAATATCTCGTAAGGAATTTATTGCAAATACAGTAAACCGTCGTATAACGCGAGTTTTTGCAACGCGAATATGATATAACGCGGCAAATACGCGTAACAAAGCAATTCTTCGTTGAGATTCGTTGAAAAGATCGAACATGATTCAACGATTGAAAATGAATATTTACTTGCATGAAAACGAAGACGTTGCAACGCGATTTGCGACGATTCCGACGATGACTGATAACGAAGATCGTAAAAGTATTTTTCAATTAAAAAGAATCTTCAAGAACACAATACGTGGATTTGTATAATTACATTTTTATTAAATTTCAATGAAATACAACATTCTTTACATACATGAATAACATGTTTTTTTTTAATCAACTTCGTATATACGTTATTTGTTTTTAAAATATTGTCCTATTCGATAAAACGTAGAAAATAAAAGTCGACATAGCGACGATCGCTTGGAACACGTTACTTTCGGAAAACGCGATTTTACTGGAGTTTACCGTGTCTCTAAAACAATTGAACATATGAAAAAATATGTTCGTATAATCTTCGTAAAATATTCGTATAATCTTCTGCATGGAAATCGTTTCACATGAGAATCCAAGGACGATTAAATTCTTCTTTTTTTTTTTTTATCAAATTAAACGCTTCCTATTACGTACAATTGAAATTTCCGATAGATAGCCGATTAAAACGTAATACAGAAACGCAACGTAACGTATAAAATATTCCGCGGTGAAGCGGCAGAGCCGGCGGAAAGGTTAAAGTTTAAAAGGCTTTAAAGTTTAAAAATGCCAGCAAGAGTCTAGAGGCGCGTTTTTTTAAAAAGAACGACGCAAAGGAGGGTTAAAAATAGTCGTCTGCAAGTACTTCCGTTAACGCTAAAATAACAGCTCCAAATACTTCCGTATTCCGTGTATGTTTCACCGGAGGTTCATCCTTAAGAGGACCTGAGATATTTTTAAACGCTGAGCCTCCAAGCTCTTTCATCGAATTCAAGGAAAATCATCCGTGAACATATCTGTCCTCGACTTTCGTTCACCTCCACGGTCAAAGCCTAATCGATCTTACTTTTTGATGTAACCAAAACGCGTTCACCTTTCCAACGAACTGCAACGAAATATTCACATAAATCATAGAATGACGAAACGAGAATAAAAATACGCCCATTATGGTCGTTAAACTTTTCGACTGTTGCAACCGTGTTAAAAAGCGATCCTATTCCGATCATCGCTTCGCAAAAATTGAAAACCGTGAAATTGGGAATAATCGGTGGAGCGTTTTGGCGGAACACACCGGGCCAGAATCTACAGGTAGCACGTTCGACCTAATTAATCGTCGCTGGTTGGCCTACATCCTAATGAATCGCGTATTGACCAGTGCAACTGAGCTGCACGCACGAGATTATCGGTCGACAGCTGTCGCGAATCCAGTTCGAAACAATAGCTTTGGACATTGAAAAAGAGAAGAAGAGATGTTCGACTAAACGTACGTTCCAAACTGATATCCACGCTCGAAATTGATATTGCCACGTGATCGCGTGCAGTGAGGTTCTTCGCTACGTGCGACATTGCGCCTGTTACTATCGCCTCGTGTATTATTTTCTGCTTTTTTATTTATTTTCCTCCTTAGTTTCCTCGGTTTGACGATGGTCGAGAATCGATGAATCGTATGGCAAGGACTTTGCTTAGTTACGCGTTCCATAGCGCCGCTACCGATGGATGGAACTTTATTCAATTCCTGTCTAGTCGTAAATCAAGAATCGAGAAAATTACTAATAATCGATGCAACGATAAACGGTATTACGTGTTCTTTCGTGGTTTTAAATTTTCCATAAATGTGTAGAGGAAAAGAGGGAAGAGAAGAGGAGAGAAGACAGGCGATAAAATCGTCTTACTCTTCGGCTCTCTACCAATCAATTTCGTCGAACGGAATCATCATCAACGCGTCAGAGTGTTGATTTGAAAAATCGATCGGACTATCTATAATTGGCTGTTTGACAAACCGAACAAAAGGTACGGGAGGGAAACCGAGATACCGAGAGTATATCTGCCTGTGAATACGAACGGGTTTTATCGCGTCCAAAGAGAAATGCTCCATATACGTCAATCCATCGATCAATCAACGCTGTTTTTTCCTATGAGTTTCCCCAGGCGTGCAATATTAGTTTGTCCAAAGGAAGGACGACGATTGGAACGATCGCGAAACTGTATTCTAGATTTCGTAATTGCAGCAATGTCTCCATCTAAATATCTTAGCGTGGTAACATTTTCTGCGATCGCGAATCGGACAACAAAATAGCTAAATTTATTACGACAGCTACATAGAAATAACGTAGCAGATCTCATTGTGAAGATTAGATCGCAGTGGAGATTAATTGTACTTTCTTTCGAATAAACTTGTAAACTTTAGGCGAACGTTCAATCAAGTTTGTATAGAGGTGTTTGAATTCGAAGAAAAGAGGAATACGAGGCAATTAGAGTACTTCGTTTAACGAAAGGCGAGCAATTAACGTAATACTCGTAACAATAATTAATAGCTTCCAAAGATTCTTCGAGACTCTAATAACTCGGTTATAGTTCAAATACTTTATACCTGAACGTTATTCGTGAATTGTATCTGTTCAAGTGGGTCTCACTTCTAGGGAAACTCTACGTCTTCTCTAGTGTTTAGTTTTTGGCACGACGATTCTCTTTGCAGCTGTTCCTCCGTTGTATTGGGTCGGCAACTAAGCGATTGAGGATTTTGTCATTAGGTGGTGTTGACAAAATCCGCGATCACTTAGTTGCCAACCCAATAGTACCGCGGAAAGATCGCCGACATACAGACAATATCGACGATAAAGCGCAAATGGCGACAAACCGAAAGGGTCGGAAAACTTCAATAGGGAAAACTTCAATCGATATATTTCGGCAACGCAGCCGTTGATCGTTCACTTAGCCACCGGAAAAGACAAGAGTCAAGAATCGTTAACCGAGAGTTGTCATATCACGCTACTGTATTAAGTCCAAGTTAAACAATCATCGTTTTCTGTTTAATCCACTGTAATAAATCCATCTATCAATGTATTATCACATAAGATAGAAACCACTGGAAATTCTAAGTTCTAACATTTCTGAATCAAGAATTTCTATAATACATTCATCCACGCGTTTGGTCTCTCTATTCCGAGATATAAAACCTCAACTTATAATTATGTATATATAATTGTTAATTAATTATATATATAATTGCGAATTATAATATTTAATCGTTATTGGTATTTCTATCGATACCGATACGGTGCTTGTAATAAATGTAATCGAGTATCGTAAACGTCACATCGATGATATTTATCAGGTAAAATATAGAACTACGAAAGGACCAAGTATTTCAGAATCCAATAGCCGAATTTAATATAAATCTGATATAATAAACCTAATTGAAATCGTTGTGGCCATTTATGAGCCAGAAATACCGCATAATTGCACAAGACATGCTAAGCCTGTTCCTCTCGTATTTCGCGTGAATGCGCCACTAGTGAAAACTTACCACGCTCGACCATCGAACAATAACTTCTTCTCCTTCGAGCAACGTTTCTAAAGCTTCTGTTCCTGGCAACGGTGGAGGACCCTCGTCGAAATGGCCGTCGTCGACGTTCGTTGTCAACATGGACGACACAAACAGGTCGAGTGGTCTTTCCATTAACGAAAGAGGAATTCTGCAAGACGCGTCCGCTCGTGGCTGTACGAGCCACGAGCACGTGAAGAACGACGCAAGAAAAGAATAACAGCTGAGAAGGGAGAAACGTCGAATTGAAAGAGCAATCCACAGGTAGATCGATCCTCCAGAGGGATTAAAATCGAGAGCGACGCTGCTCTTCGACGCTCTCCGTGCATCGAACACAATCTCAACTATCGTGCCTTCTTGAGCACTACGTTTCTCATTTATGAAATATTATGAAACGATTATGCATCTATGTATATATTTGTTAAGATACGTAGTAGTCTTTGAATAATTATACTTAGGAAAATTCGTAAGCGTACATTGATTAAAAAAAGGAGTGGTCTTAAGTAACCGATATGAAATAATTCCATTCACAGTTTAATCAAAAAGGGTCTAAATGAGTCTATCGTCGACGATGCGATACAAAGACGTTGCAAACTACCACCAATAAAATAATAATCATCGTGTAACGATTCCTTCGTGAACATTTTACCTGTTCATTTTCTCTCTCTCTTTTTCTCTGGATTCGCGATTCTTATTTAGAGTTTGATCATTGGTAAAATTCGTAAAACAGAAAAATTCGGGAAAAATGGCTATTAGTAAACGTACACACTTACATCTCCAAGAAGAAGATACCGAGCAGGAAAATCTTCGTTAAAATAATCCACCATGTACGGTAGAACATTTTTATAAATATGTGTGAGAAAATTTCATTCATAGACCGATATCGGATGGTGGTATGCATCCGCAATAGAACAGCTCTTGCAGAACCTTCAGAATCAGTTTATCGACCCTCTGCTTTTCTTTGGCGCTAGAACTGACATAGTTGTCCCTGTAACGTAGATAAGGAACTGTGTACGCTCGGCACCAACGTAGAAATTCACCGGTGTCTTCCGTGCGAATGAACGTGACGATGGCCCAAAGCGTGCACAAGTTCCGCGACTTCCGTTTCGTTTGAAGGTACAGCTGGCAGACGTCCAGGAACATCATCAGGTCGACGACGCTCTTCCCCATCGATGAGTAGGCGATCGTTTTGAAAATCTTCTTTCTTCGAAAAATTCTATTGTTCTTAATCTCGCGTATTTTCTTCTTTTCTTTTATCCTATGTTTTAGCACCTGCAACGAATGATCGCTTGGAATTAGCGACCTTTCTTTAATAGATTTTTCATGACTTTGAATTGATTTTTAAAGGGGCTTTGGTGTTACGAATGTTCAGTTAACTCTTTATAAATTTCGTGAATTTTTCTTTCCTTTTCATGCGCTTTAGAGAAAATGCTGATATCGCGTCCTTTGATCTTTTAAACGTTTAATGGAATCTTCGTTAAAGGCTTTTTATAAATGAAATAGTTCGTAATTGTTTCATAGTTGATACTAAATTCATGATCCTAACAATTCTTTTTTTTTTTAAAGTTAAGGTTTAAATTAAAAGACAATCATCTTTCAGACGATTTTTAATTGGTCTGCGTTTCCATTCATCCAATATTTTAAATGTTCAGTAAAATCTTCGTCAGAGGTTCGTCGCTAACCTAATGTAATCATCGTAAGAATCCACTATTTACAAAAGTTCGATACAAACATCCCGATATTTGATCAACATCGAGTATTTTCATCTCCTTATCGCGTACCGATAAATTCGCATTTTACTGTCTGCACATCGATCAAAGTCTGTGGAACGTTCAAACAGACCCATCCGCTGATTCGGTCGACAGTTCGACGAACAGATGTCATTAAACATCAAACAACTTCTCGATTCTAAAATCGAACAGAGATAAATTCTTATCCAAGCAAGTAAAAAATCTAATCCGATTTTTATCCAACTCAACGGTGTCCTTATTGAACACGTATGATATCATTTCATCAACTAAAAACTCTTCTCTTTAATCCCCGCGCTTCTTTATTACACTTTATGGATTCCCTTCTCATTTTGCTCCGTTTCATCTTCGAAGTCCCCTTTTATTTCAATCTTCGCGTTTCTTTCACTAGTATTCTACTAAATCATAAGTTTGCCACGGCTCCTCTACGATCTTTTATCTTCTATTACAATTGCCTCCTTCTTTTCACAGCATCTTCTCCCTCTAGAATCCACTTATTTTTACTACGGTTGCTTCTACTTAATCTTTTCATATTTCCTTCTTTTTATAACTCATCCTCACCCTACAATCTTTTGTCTTTTATCATTCTTTTTATACTTGTCTCTCACCGTAGCTATTGTTTCTTCTTATCATCTCAGCGTCTATTTAATCCTTCCAGTTTCTCGTTTCTACGACTCTTCCTTGGAATCTGTTTCCCCTTGCTACTATTTGCTCCTATCCGCTACCATATATGGAAATATATTTTACAACTTCACGCGCCAGAATCGTCCGTCTTTGATTTCACGGTCGCCTGTCTTCCTGTTTCGACGTCAACGACAAACCGATCGAAAGGAGGCTGCCTCGTCCAACGAATCGTTCCTTTGCTCCTTTACTCTGCACGAAATAACGGGCAGATCGGATCTCTGACGTACGGAAACGTTATCGGTGGTTGGCGAAACCGCCGGTTACACTGTCGGCGTGTAATCAGAGAGGCAGATCCCCGGAATCGATGCAGCGGCGCACCACGAGTGCACGGATCACAAAAATCCGCCGTGAAAGGTAAACGGTACACACTTTGCTTCTCCTCGAGTTCTCCTCGACTTGCCCGTTTCCAAGAACAGGGAACGGCAGGATCAATCCGTGGAACCGTGAACAGCGTCACTGCTCTCCATTCGTGACGCTGCACCGCCGCCCCCGCTTGTTCTCTGTACAGACAGCCACCGATAGAGGCGGCGGTGGTAGCAGGTGGTAGCAAGCCTTCAAAGGGAACGGAGGAGGCCTCGTTTCTCTGCTTTTCTGTCGCTCCCTCGCTTCGACCGCGCTATTCACTCTCTCTCTCTCTCTCTCTCCCTCTATCTATCTGCTCTCTCCGTCTCTCTCACTGCCGCCTATACTCGATCTCTTTCCAACCCACGGCCAGCTTCTGCTTTACGCGTCTCTGCCCCTCTTTATCGGAGACATCGTGGTCCTGTGCAGACACATGCTGAAAAATGGAGCTTCGCATGGAACAGAGCTGAACGATTCTCTGTTGTACCAACAATGAATCTCTCGTTGCACCAACAATATGTTATATCAAGATCTTCCTTTTTTTCAGTTTTCCTGATTTTCCGTACGTTACTCTTTATACAGACCGTTCTCACTTTGCAGGACGTAGTAGTAATCGAAACTGTGTTTCTCTAGATATAAAATCCTTCTTCCTTCGTCTTGACATCTATGCGATTTTTCTTCTTACTCTGAAACATACAGCAGTAATCGAACTGTCTTTTTCAAGCCGTCCGTAGAAATAGAATCTTTCGTTCTTCGTCTTGACACGTCTACGCGATTTTCTTTCTTATTTTCAAGCATATAATGCAGTGGTCGAACTGTCTGTTTCCAGCACCGAAATTCTGTCAATTGTTACAAAATTTCTTTCTTCTTCGTCTTGTCGATTTCTTGTTAGCCTTTGCGAGAAACGTATACCAGTAAGGAAATTCTCTTTTTCGAAATCTTCTTCCAGCTTCTGCGATTACTTGTTACTCTCTACAGTTCTTCTGATTCTGGTACACGAACTTCCTTTCTGGTGCTCCTAGTTCTTTGTTATCCTCTATGGGCAGCTTTTCCTAGCTCACACTCTGCTCTATCAAGTAAAATATTACTCTGCTATTCTCTGTATGTCACCTTCCTTCTCATTCCAGTTTATTCCAGCAAATACAGTACCTTGGGGTTCAACCGTCCCCGGTTTCAGCCACTGCTTGTAATCTTATATTTCCGTGACCTATCCAATCAACAGAATTTTCCTCTCCCACCCTGCGCGGTTGTTCCACCATTACGCGTTATGAATCTCTCTTACTTCTGTCCATTTCATCAACTAAACTCCCTGTCTCGCCTTACGCGTGTCCGCTTCTCTATTACACTTTTTATTCGTTCTCGTTTTTGTCCATTTCATCTTGCGACGCCCTTTTTGTTTCAATCTCCGGGGCTTGTTCTGCCAGTACTCTACTAAATTATGGCTTTATTACAAAACATAACCGGTTACCATAGGATCTTTACCTTAACATTTCCTTTTATCCTAGTCGCTCCCATTTCACTCTCTTTTTCTTATCGATTTCGCGTCTTTCGCCGTAAAATCTTCTATTATTTTTTATCAGCTAGCTTTATTAACTAGCTTCCACTCGGTCGTTTCCTTTTCTTAATCTTATTTCTCGATTATTTCCCCTCTACTCTTTGTTTAACTCGCCTGTGATCGTGTGCCTTTCTCCGTTCTTCATTCATGATATTCTTCCTCTTCTCCTCTCTTCCTCACCGCTCTGTGTCACTAACGCACGTATACTGATACATCCTATCACACACACATACGCGCATATACTGACGCCACCAATACGCGGCTGCGCGTTGAATTTATTCGATATCCTCTTTCACATAACCGGGTTAATTTTGGTGCGCTAGTTTAACTAATTTAACGACGCACGTTGGACCAACGTCGCACGCTGTATTGGCCACTCTCGGCCGAAACACGCACGCAATTTCCATGCACGATCCTTCAATCCGCTTCGAGCTTCGATCCTCACTACGATAGCCCGAGCGTTTGAAAGAAAAACCGCTTTTACTCCATTTACGCTTTCACCGTCACGATACGACGAAATGATTTCTGGACGGACGTTGTTCGTGAAATAAATTACAACTCGCCGATGAGACCACGTAATTCCACGTAAATTCCACGTGAATTTCACGTAAATGTAACCTACTTAAATAATTCCATAACGGGATTTATATATTAAACGTGACGTAAGTAATCTTCGAATGAAATTCACGAGCAATCTTAGCGGAGATATGTATTGAGTTGGCAACTAAGTGATTGCGGCCTTTGTCACTGGATGATAATGACAAAATCCGCAATCACTTAATTGCCAAGCCAATAATTGTAAGGTTTCTATACGTCGATCAGCTATGGAGAAGCAACGCGTTGAAAAGTTTCCTTGTGACAAAAGGCGTGCGTAATGGCTCGTCGGCAACGACGACGCGTATTACGTCCGGAGGCAGTGAATAGAAATACCTAGGGTAAGCTAGAATTCGCAGCTGTTGCAAGTGATAGTGAAAGTGTCGAGGAGAAAGGAGAAGATAGGAGCAAGATAGCGCGGAAAACGTTTCAGGCACGCGCTCCACGTTGAAACACGATTTCAAGATCGACGGTGTAATTCTCCGATTATTTTCTTTATAGAGAACGAATCTGTTTGTACGTCGGAACACGGTTAAATAAGATGAATTTCCTATGATAAATAAAATTATTCGAATATTTATTTCACTTGAAGTAATTGGATTTCGCACAAAAATTGCAATTATCGATATTCTTAAAAGCTGTCGAAACAAAGAAGTTTTATTATAGTTATATTATATAATATAAATAATTAATATTAATAAATAATAATTGATAAATAAAATAATTAAATATCTATATATTAATATAAATGTATTATATTTATATTATATTATAATAATGTAATATATAAATTCCTGAGACACACTGCTGAACATCGTGGCTGTCCCGCACCTCCTTTTTCTCACATTTATGACGTTGTTCTTAGCAACTTGAACCTTCAGCCACTGAGCAGTAGAAGGATGTTTGATATCTTGCTCGATTGTAAGATATTCAAGGGCGTAATACCTTGACCTGACGTGATTCAGCTGTTTCCTCTAAACGCTGCTTGTAGAAGTCCAAGGAATTACAATTTGCTTCATTCTGAACAACACCGTATAACATATGGCTATTTTAATTGCGTAAATCGCACAGCTATTCCTTCTAACGCTGAACCATCGGTTCGTTAAAACACTCTGTAACACGCTTACTGAATTTTTGCGTTTGGTTTGTCTTGAAACTTATACTTTTGTCCTCTGCATCGAAGATAGCAAAGTGGTTTTTCCTGCCGCGGTTAAATAAACCAATCAAATTAAGCGAAGAATAGAAGTAGGACATTCGAAATTTCCTCAGAGAAATTTAAACTTCAGAACGAGAGAGAATCGATTACGATTCTTAACAATTATTACGACGAAGAAGTAACTATAGCATAATCTATAATTCACATCGCGGAAACAGAGTCTCTCGGGTTTCTCGACGATTCAACGTCCACGAAGAGATAAAGTTGAAAGATTCTGCGAATGTTAACGATCGTGAGAAATTGTAGAAATTGTAGAAAAATATAGGGCGGTAAAATGATCGATGAAATCTCGCGGAGATCCGTTTCGAGATGGTATGTCTCTTCCGAACGATTTCACCGACGAGTTTCAAGTTTGTCACCTATTTACGCGACGGAGTTGTATCGAGGTCCTTTTTACCCGTTTTTCTATAGACGTCCTTCGTCGATCGAGTCCCAGTTCCAACGCAATAGACGCCTCCGACTTGCAACTTTAACCTAATTACAATTTACACAACGTCGAGACGGATTTTCTTCTCCTTCCTACGGTTTTCCATTTATCGTTTTACTCCGATCACTTTTTCAGTCGTTCGGCAATTTTTCAATCGATGCTCCAACGATTTAACTCGAATTTTTCTTATCAATGATATTTATACGATAATTCAAAATCTTTCGTGCAATTAGAACGAATACGGTTCAGATAATTAACTGTTTCTTGACTAAACATTCGTAGCTAACGTTAAAGTGGTTTCCAACGATCGTATGGAATATTATTAGTTCGTTCGAGTTTGCTTGCTTGTTCTGTGCTTCTCTGTGCATATTATATGCATAGCAATCCATGTAGAATATAATAAGATACGTCTTATTACTAGCGTTGCCAATATCTTATTCGTGATAATTTATTCGCTATTTCTGGATTTTGTAAATCGTAATATCTGTATTCAGAATACTTTGCGCCATATTTGCATGCGCAAGAATAAGGATTAGCCTAATATTGACTCACGGTATTTAATTTTCAATTTTGTGACTAGAGGTATTATTTACCGACTGGAAAAAAGCTATTGGATCAACGTGATTTGGCAATTAAATAATTTAACCGGTAATGTGTTTCTATGTATTGTGTAAATTTATTCTTTCAGAGATCGATTCTGTCAACTTTTTTCTGTTCCTTCCTTTCGTTAATTGGACAGACGAGACGTTGATGTTTGGCTAACAGTCTGCTGCAGTCGGAAGAATATTTTTAGCTATACAAGACGTTTCAAAGTACATAGCACATTCTTTGTGATCAAATTAATGAACATTTCAAGATCGTTCGAAGTTCGCAAAACACTCAAAACGCGAGAACCTTCCGGTGTTTTCTATTAGCAAAAAGATCATGCAGCAGATTCCGAAATTATATCTACGACAGAAACGTTCCAAAAAATTCACAGGAAGAGATCTTCCAACGAATCTCTGTTCAAGCTTCTTAATGCGAATTTGTATAAATATTCGCGAATTTGTATAAATATTTACAAATTGTCCGTTTAACGATACTAAATTATTGCTGAAATAATTTACGATTCGAGATTATTTTTCTGAAAAAACAAACTAATTTTCTCGAAAGGTTTTCATCTCCTGAGTCACCCTGTAAACGAATCGATTCGTCGCTCCTTGTTTCATTTTTTCTTCTGCTTTTTCTGCCGCCTTTGAATCGACGCTGATTCAAGGTGACCAAAATTAATATTCTTCGTGTTTAGACTTTTTTCCTCGGTCGAGCGAAGCGGCAACAATTTTAACAGACGATAAATCACGGCACACTCGACGCGATTAAGCGATAGTAAAATATTCCTTCACGGCGGCTGAATTATGCGCGTTCTAAGTGAATCACAGTGTACAGGCGTTAAAGCGCTATGGAATCGTTAAGTTTACTTTATTAGCAGCGTTAAAGCGTCGTAACGCCACTACCCTCGAAGACGCTACCATTTTACGGCGCCAAAATAGTTGACAACTAGAATGCTTCGAGAAATAAGTTTCACTTTATGTCGTCTTTAACCGAGTCTTATTAACAAAGGGATACAAATCACAAACGTTATCGTAACTAGCTATTGTTTCAAATTGAAAAAAGAAAAAGAAAAAAAGATTATCTAATTCTAATGTATTTCTATCTAAACTGTGTATTTTCGAATCGGTTCCTATCTATGTATAGTTTAGTTCAAATATCACCACTAAATCATTTCGTCATAATTTATGTAAATTAATTCCTCGTCGTAGACAAGTATTTTCTTCAAATTTATTACTTGTGTAAGTATACCTGTTCTTTTTTTTTTTTTTTTTTTTTGAATTTTCATAAATCATCATCAATTTACCTTTCATCGATCTTTACGATCTGCATCGATCTACAACGTTGCATTCTTGTAGGAAAAACGAAAAATATCGAGGAATCTGTAATATCTCTATAGGTTTGACGTTTGTCATCTCATCGCGTTCCATTTCTGGGCCATCTTGTTATTTCAACGGGATCTGTGGTTTCTACACTCACAGATTGCCCCACTACGATACCATTGTTCATGATGAGGATCTTATTGCTCGTACGGGTTACCAATTGCCCATTGCCTGCCTTACATCTTTCTACTGTCTTATAGAATGACGTAATTTTACGTCAACCAGATATAGGTCATGAGAAGACGTAATTGTACGTGAGCGCCTGTGAATATAATATAAAACAAACCGATGGAACTAGATCAGAAATTGAATCAACGATATAGAATGAAAGAACCGAATTGAAAATCGAAATGGTCGCATAAAATGGAGATTAAACGTTAGGTTAATAAAATAAAACAATAGATCAGACAATATGAAACAACATACGTTACGTTATGTATTGGATTTATAAAACGAAATAAAAAAAAAAAAACTGGATGAAAATTTAAGTTAATGGAACAAAGTGAAAGAGTTAGATTGAATAAAAAAAAAAAAAAGAGAGGAGATTTATACGCGGCAAGCGAAAGCGTACGTGAAAATAAATCGTAACGAAATATGGACGATTTCGTTCGTCCAACTATAAACGTAATCGTAAATGATCGTTACAAAGTTATGCAATGAAGGAACCTTTGAGAGCAGCAGACCTGTCCTCACCGATCGGCCGCTTGTTCACGCAACAGTCGCAAGAATCGACGCCACTTTCACCCACGATCTTGCGATTTCTTTCAGTTTCACGAGACGCGGTTAATTACAACGCCACAGTAAAATGAAACGATATCCTTCAATTTAATCGCTATACCTTTCTTTAAATATCAATCAACAACTCTGATCAATTTCTTCCAGCTCGAATACTTTCTATAGCAGATACAGTACTAAACTGTTAAACTATGTTAAGCTGTACGCTGTATGTAGCTCTGCAAAGTCTTTCTTTTGTCTCGATCTCGCTTCTTTTTATTAGAACACCTAAGGTATTAAGTATCACCATGAAGTTACAGGAAATTCTCTTCTCTCTTAAAACAGAAATTTTATTACGATTTCGATCCAATTATCTTTTTCTATTGACACGCATGATCTCGCGTCTCAACGTAGATGTTAGACGTCTTCTTAAAATATTACAAAGCTTTCTTGTTTACTGATCACAGATAAGTCGAAATATATATATATTACAGAGATTAATAAATCGTAACAGGATTAACAAGATCAAGAGGAATCTTCAAGGACATCCTTGGCTCGTCGTTAGCCTATCTTTTCGTCGAAAATCTTAATTAGAAATTGCAAGTTTTCTCTTTCTCTCTCTCTCTTTCTCTCTCTCTCTCTCTCTCTCTCTCTGGCTCGATATTCTCATTCTCTTCAAACTGGGCGTATACTTCTACGAACTGTTATACGCATGTACATATCATATCGCATAATCCGAGTAACCATTGAACTAGGTCAGCCGGTATATGGCGAACAAATTGAGTTTGCATGGTGCAAAATCGAAGGACCTCCGTTCCATTAAGGATTCGTCCACACTGGATACACAGCATAGTACGTTAACGCTGAGTTAAACATTGGCCAAGATTTTGTCTGTCTCTATCCCCGTCTGTTCTTGAAATAAATTTTGTGAAAGCGTCCTTCGAAATTATGTACGTCGAATGAAAAGATATATCGGAGCTTCTTTGCACGATCGATTTAATAATAGCAATATTTCATTGTTATTAGCAGATTCTCTATTAAGACGCTATCAAATTTACTGACAGGGATAGTGATTTTTACGAGTTACCTGGTCGAGAAGGTTTGAAATGAAATTATAAAATTTAAGAGAAACGTAGTTGTGTAATTTATCAGCTTGTTAATATTCTGATATTGGTTTGTAAATTAACGTGCAAGAGGGTGAAGATATACCGTGAACCGCACCAGAAGAGAGAAATACTTGGAATTTCCTAGAAATATCTCCCTCTATAATTGGCCAGATAAGGTCACGTCCCGTGGCCATTTACTAACAAGACAGCACTGTACATATTTCAAAATAATAAAAAGAAATACATACAATCATTAGACTGTAGATATTTTGTAAAATTTACATAAATGCATTTATATAGATATTATAAGCACCAATTTATTTTCAATGTCTCACGTATTTTTGCATATTCCGTGCTTTGTTTGGTATCCTTATTACCTTTTATTTCCGATAAATGTCCACAGACTAATTGTTATTCTACTGGTCGGAGGCGCAACTCTAATAATTTCTATAGTCACAATCACGCGAATTTACATATTTACATCTTTAAATTACCTAAGAATGCGTAACAATCCGTTGTCTAATTATATGTAATCAAGGCCGCGCAACTTATAGTTATTTTAATTGCTCTAATCGTGTGCTAAATCGTACCAACTCCTCCCACGCGACGGTAAATCTACCTGGACGAACCTTAGTCCACTTAGAAGCCTTAAAACACTCGCTGGAAGTATACCTTAACTTATTCTTATGCCTGTATCCGTATCTTTAAACCCATATGTAACATATGTGCATATGTTAACAGTAACTTTCTCCTGCTTTGTCGTCTCATACAGCAAAGGCATTTATTCTGCTTTTCGTTTAAATAAACAAACATGCACCGCAGGCAAGGCAAATGCGAGGTGTGGGAAAGGAGAGAACGAGAATGACGAGGGCGGTGGAGCGTCTCGAACGAACTACAAGCGAAGAATGGACTGGACTTTCGCTTGTAAGCACGGTCACCCAGTGTATCGGCAGATGGAATAATTGCATCGAAACGCGAGAAACGTGGAATCAGATTCCAGTTCTAGAAACCTGAACGAGCAGCTGAACAAACGGTAAACAGCAAGTGAACCCTTTCAGGAATGTTAGCATCTCGGAACGCGTGCACGCGTTATGCTTGTAAAAAATTGAAACGATGATAAGAGGCTGCTCAAAGAGGGAATTCCCGTGTAACAACAGCGAGAGATTTTCCTAGACCTTCTTTTTTGCATCAGCCACTGGTTACATGGGAGTAGAACTTTTTCGGGACGTAAACATCTTCGTGAAATTTCTTAAATTTTGCATTCCGATGCCTCTGATGTGGCAGATGCTGTGCAGCACGCCAACGATGATTACATCGTCAAAGATGATCACAGAAGTTGTATAACATACGATAAACGAAATAAACGAGTG
Source organism: Bombus vancouverensis nearcticus (assembly GCF_051014615.1). Classification (NCBI taxonomy): domain Eukaryota; kingdom Metazoa; phylum Arthropoda; class Insecta; order Hymenoptera; family Apidae; genus Bombus; species Bombus vancouverensis. The sequence continues at coordinate 10,657,367 of NC_134920.1, read as the reverse complement.
AAATAAAAAAATTTGATTTGTATTCGGCACTATCTACGTCCCAAGAAAGTCCAATGACCCCGCGTAACTAGTAGTCAGCCTGAAAAAGAAATCATAGAAATCACTTACTTTTATTATCGTTACGAGAATGCCAGGATTCTGGAAGAAGATTCTGCAGATAGGCAAGGAACTAATTGTAAGCCGAAGGTAGATGTATGATAGTATACGACAGATTAGGTGAAAAAATAACGTATATAGATGAACAGAAATAAGGATATATATTTAACTTGTAGCACCAGGTGTAAGAGAGGATATATATGTATGGGGTAAGAGTGTGGATAGATGTTTGCACCCGCTAAGATCCACATGGAAATGAATGGCAGTTACGTACACGTATACGTAAGCCAATTCCTTTTTCCAGGCTGTCAGGTCGAAAAAATAAATAAATAAATTTTCTTCTTTTCGAGGCACGAACGCAGAATTGAAAATTCTGAGAGGACGACAAATTATTAGTACGTATGTTGAACCCGTGAACGTGGTGTAAAGCGGTGGCCCAGCGGGAAGTGATAGCCTGATCCTCCTCCCTTTTTCCTTTTTTTTTTTCGTTCCGTTTCCTCGATCTTGGTTTCGTTTGAGGTGAGGCTACAAGAAATCATCGTGTAGGATAGTTATTAGCCGAGGAATAACGAATGGCAATTGAATTTCGAAGGGATCCAGACGAGGCGCTCGACTCGACCCACATTCCATCGCAGGTGCAAGGACACCACCAAGTGGGTCACAAAAGATCGGACGCTGATGTTTTCGTCCTCCTTTGTAGGATTTTTATGGTTGACAACGGTGTATTTACGGCTGACTTCGAAGGCTGGCGACGAAGATGAGATTTGCTAAAGATGACGGTATACTTCGTGGATCGTTTCTAATTTGCAATATGCTAGATACAGTATCTAATCTTTTTACGCTGGAGAAAATAATTTCGTAAGAAGCTTGATTATTTCTTTCTGTTTATATAAACTATAGCCTCTGAAGCTTCGATACGTGAATGTTAATCTAAGTGCTGGATATCGCGGATTAGGAGATTACAAATGTTTATGCAATTTTATATTTTCATAAACGTAGCTAAAGAGATCGAACATAGATACAAGTTTTTGTCACTTATTGTGTGTAGATATTGTAACGAGTGATTTATCTCGGATATTTCATGTATTTCTGCAGATTCTGTGCATTATTGCTCCTTCGTATTTCGTCTAATGACTAGTAACAGAATTAATTAGAGAGAGACAGCTCTCTAGAAAATATCTTCTTATTGAAAATAGTATACGTTGGCTGGAAACATAACTTTTTACAATTCGAACGAATCGGAATTAAATTCAAATCTTCGACTTTGAATTTCTAAATTACGATATACATTGGAATTTTTAAGGCGTGTTGCAAACATTGATACAGAATCCTGCAGACGGTTGATCGTTATTTAACAGCATCAACTTAAATATGGAAAAGAGAAACACGTGCCTGTGAGTAGCCGTTTCTTTCGTCAGGTCGTAACATCTTTTTCTCTCATTTGCATTAAAAACAGACTTGTAAAATCCGTACTAAATCTCGTTTAATCTTTTGCAATAAATTTCAAAACACGATAGATAGATAAGACGAAATCTTCATTAAAGCTTCCCCTCTTTCCATTTCTTACGTAACGCGCGACTCGTCTGGAATTCTGTTAAAATTTGGCAACGTTAGAATAAACGTACGTTACATTGGCACATTTTACGAAATATACAGTGGAATGGAGAAACAAGTCTCATTTATTTCGATTAATCGACGTTTAAAATGCAAAGTTTAAAGAGTCGAAATCCTCCGATTTACACGTTCGATGTTAAATATTTCAGCAAAAATATCCAAATAAGCACACGCGAGGCAAAACATTGAAATTGAAATTTCCAAATTCGCCAACGATCCAGACTGATTGAAATTCAATGTCAAGATGAACTGTACGCGTCAGGCTGCCCCCTCAAATCTTCAAGAATGCATCGATGCACCAAAGGAGATCCACGTCCGCTATGTTTTTCAACGTCGTCTGCGTGAGTGGTGCGACAAAAACTTCACGGTGGACGTTACAACTATTAATAAACCGCGGCGAAGAAACGCGAAAACACGTTGGACGAAGGACAAAGGATGGAATTTCTCAGAAAAATGATCTTAACTGACCGTGGGGCAGAAAAAAAATACCGGTGGACATTTCGATCATGACATTTTCCACGTGTCATAACTCGTTATGCTAAAAAAAAAAAAAAGAAGGAAAAATAAAAACCGCGTAGGATGAGAGTCACTCGAATTAATTTAGTTGGCGTTTATCGATGGAACAACGAGGAACGGTTTTGAACCTTGAAAAATACCCGCTGCTATTTCTAACGTTGAAACGCAGTTGCTTTAACGTTGCACGATTGATGTAGAGCCTCCTTTTTGTTTCAGTTGGTACACTTGGCGGCAGATTATTACAATTTCTCTGGCGCTATTCGGCTCACGCGCAAGAATAGATCGCTCTCTAAAAACTGCTTTCGTTCTCGGAAAAGAATGTCCTCGGCCTATATAACGTTCAAGGATCGATGTTTTGGGATCGATTCTGCTTCTTCGGGAATATTAGGCGTACACGATGTTATATAGCGTTGGTATCGTCGCGATATTTTCTGATTTTCTTTGTCTTACGTTGCTTGTGAAAGAGAACTGTAGGAGGAGACTCGGGAACTTTAAACGTACACGTGTACAGATAAAGTAGGATCAAAGAATATTGTCGACCGATTTATCTTTTTCTTATTTATTTATTTATTTTTTTATTTAGAAAAATGAACTGTAAAAGGTAATTTAGAAAAGTGAAGCACGCGTGCCTGAGATAAATATAATGGAAAATCGTTAACGACTCTCTTTAACTTTTTCGAACTGTTGCACTTTTAAATGTTAAATATCTGGTTGCGATTTCATTTTTAAGATTAATATCTTGTCTGTATTTGGAAATATAAATGCACAAATACGGTGTGGAGTTTCTGCACTATCCAGCCAAGATTGTTTGCTGATAATCGTACGAGGGACAGATTAAGCTTAACGAAATCACGAGCAATTACTTAATTGGCAGAATAACCTTGATTGCACGGGCCTTGTTTTTGTCTTTCCTGCCGTTGCACGTACAGAAAATCACGCGATTCCATATTAAATGAAAAAAGAGAAATGAAGCATAATGACGACCTTCAAATGTTGAAAACTCCTCCAATTACGAGACAATCACGAATGTAACGCAACGCGTTCGACCTCGATCTAAAATCTAAAATATTGTACAACGATTTTAATAACGCTCGAGTGATAACTTCCAGCATTTTGGATTATATGAGCAGATTATACGATTCTTATACGCGTAATTTCCCATATTTGTAACATCGGATTTGCTTTCGTTCATAAAACATATCTATTGAAACGTTGGAACGATTGCAGTACAATTTGTATTCCTCGCAAAGGATGAACCTCGTCTTCGTACAACTCGAGAAGCTGTTACTCGAACGATCTTAATTATCGTCTTTAACGTGCGTTAACTGGCAGATTGTAGCAAACCCTGTCTTGTACGGTTCGATGGCATAAAGAAGAGTAATCGCTCGTAACATCACTTTCTCCATTGGTAAACGAGCGATGAAACTAACTAATGAGACTTCATATTCTATAGTGGTTCATACTATGTACGTATAGCGAGATGGTAAATTACAGCATAAAATAGCGAGGTGAATTGAAGATTGTACATTTTACAAGAACGACTAATGACTCACGCGATGTGACTGAAATTTTAGACGCTCGCTATCTTAAATTCCTGCCAATTCGTTCGTTCCGATTCAACGTGTAAGCTTTGACGTCGAAGCGATTTTATCAGTATCACAGATAATGTTATTTAATTTTCTGATGGTGTAATAAAATATCAAAGAATATAAACCGACCGATTTAGAGAACAATTTTGCTGTATTTTCAGTGTCGAATAGAAATAACGTGGCTTCGATCTTTCGTACAAAATAAATACCAATACTTTCATAGGAAATAAACGAATAATTTTCTATCTAGTTAAATTGCCTAATGATCGCCTATCTAATCAAATCTGGCATTACTTATACATTACTATACGTACTAAAGAGTCGAGATTTGGTAGCAAATCATAATACAAAATTAATTCACGATCCGATATGTTCGTTGCGTAACAAAATTTCTAGCAATCTATACGTCTTTCTCCGACCAGATTTTTCAGATATTCAACGTCCCAAATATGGCAGTGCCCATTGTCTTCCTTCACTTTGTTCCTCGAAGCCACTTTGAAATCGTGAAACTCTGTATAGCCGAGTCAAGCGACAAACAAGCGAAACAAGAAAATTTCACTTTGAAATTGTACAGAGGTATGTAGGTTGCCTTTGACTGAATGTTGAAATTGCTCGAAAAAAGGCTGGCTTTATGGGCCAACGAGCTACGTTTCTTCGCTCAAGATATTAATTTCAAAGCAGGAGAATTGACCTTTATAGGCGAGGCACTTTCAATGTGGCTGATCACGAACGCTCGTGTTCTACTGTTCTCCACTCTCAGACCGTAGTTACGATATAGTCCGATCGTTCTCCCTCTATCTCTCCTAGTTCACGAATAGCGACTATCTGATCGTCGAATTTATTTAGAAACGAATTTTGAAACTCATTTCCCACGATTAATAATTAAATTTAATTAGTCTGGATGCTCGGTAGAAAATTAATTGCGAGGCAGGAACGAGAGATCGTACCGTGGAATTGGAAATTTTACTCTTAAGTACTTTCCACTCAGCTTGTTTATCAATTTTATTACTCGCCGATTTGCTTTAGAAACGAATTTCCACGATTTTTTATCGAATTTCATTTGTCTGGACGCTTAATCAAAAGTTCAAAAATATGCGAGATGTAAAACTGAGTATTAAAAAATAATTCTCCGAGCTGGTAGAATAAAAAATAAAAATATCTATATTTAATCACTCGTTGATCTACGAGTTTCTGCATGAATGCTTCGCTAGCTGAGAATGAAAAATAAAATAATATAATAATAATGGAAATACGGAAAGGCAACGGGAACTACATCGATAACTTGATCGGTGGCTAATTAAATTAATTAATTGACTAAATCGATCGGTAACTTCAATTTCAACCAACGGAGACTGTAAAGTAGAAAGTGATCGAGGAACAATTCGACAAAGCAATCTAATCTATTCCCGATAATCTCAATTTTCTGTCTGGTAAATCCAATCATTAACGATGATCATCCTCCTTAATGGTCCCCTTTTCCTCCCCAAAATTACCCAGTTCCAACCGACGATGGTTAATTTTACGTTCGATTCGACATCACGGCGTACTTGTTCCAAGCTGTAGACGAAAACCACGAAACGAGATGATACGATAGAAAGTATGAAAAGACGGAAGCGGTGACACTGCTGCAACTAGATACACGGTGAGCCTCGCAATCAGATTTTCATCGTGGCCGCGAGCATATTGAATCGACAGGAAAAAAGTCTAGTATCCTTTCTAATCGGACCCACCAGGCACAATAGGAGAGCGTTTCAAGACGAGATTAAAGTCTGCAACTGGGTTCGACTCGTGATCGCGACTGAATAAACGACCGAAAAAATGAAATATTGTAGCTTTAAAAAACCTATCTCCTGTAAACGGAAGTACATCCTGGATGGAAAGGTTGCTTTCTTTCTTTTCTTTTTCGTGGTGAATGGCAATACATTTTTCTTTTTTTTTTTTTCTTTAAGTCAGACAAATCCTGCGAATCATGTATAGTTGACTAAACTTGATAAATTTGATAAACGGATCGTTTCACATTTATTATCCTTAATTTCGTGTTCTATCGTGTCTTTCTTTTCCAACACCCCCTCTGCGATATATTACGAACGTATTACGCCCTCGAATGTTACACCCACGCAATGGCCCTACGAGAATAGAAAAAGGAAAAGAAGGAGGAACGCAGTTAACATATAACACGAGGGTCATTCGAGAAATCTTTGAACACGGCAACTCTATATTTATAACTGATTCACGCACGCACGTACTGTTATTATAGCGATACGATAAAATCGATTCGGAATTGCAAACTACCCACCAGATCCGCCCCCCTTCCAATGTAAATACAGATGTGCGAGTAACAAGATGCAACGCTCGATACGATTGCTTTCATGAAGAAGTTAGTTCAAAAGTATGCGTGATGCGCACTGAGAAACAAATTTGTCTTTCTGCGTGCGATTTCTTTCGGTAAGATATTTTTCAGCCAGGGATTCTTATTTCCAGTAATATTATAATAAATCGTTATCACTTCGGTAAAAACGAATCACAATTAACAAGCGAAATACGAAAATTGTTTGATAACGTCATCTCGTTCTGGAGTTTGAATATTCGATTCATATTGCTATATTGCTAATTGCTATAATCTGACCGTATCTTGCCCTCGCACGTGGTTCTTGCTCTTACGGAAACCAGGAGATCAGATTAAAGAAACCTGACCAACCTTAACGGAACACCTTTCCCACGCGTCGTTCATTCACAAAATACGAACTCCAAGATACCAACACGAAAGACACGAATTCTATTTGTTGAAACGAAACTTGGCTTATCGTTTGCTATAACAACAACAAATTACAGACAGTGGGAAGAATCAGTGAACTGGTCATCTGGTTGTGATAATCACGGATAACGTCGTTAATCGCCTATTATTATGATAATGAGTGGATCCCAAAAGGAAATTAGTTAAAATTAGGTGAAAGCGAAATTAGAAGTGAAAACAGTTAAAAACAATCCGCCTGTTGTAATCAAACTACGGCTGCTGATATCGAGCATGACACTTGAGCAATAGATAAGAGAGAAAGGACAAGAGTTCGCAGCAAATTCGTACCTTTCTTATCTTATCTCGTAACTTTCACACGTTACACGGAGCGACGAACTTCGAAATGCGTTGTAACATTACATTGCTGAATTACATTCAGCAGTTACAACGCGTAGGAGTTGCGATTTAATATCTTTCTCAAATAAATTTCTTATATTATTTTCGCGAAAGATACAAATTGTACAGATATCGTAGTCGTTGGTAATAAATCGAACTCGACAATGGAAACTTTCCATCCTCTGTGTATTCCGTGTATTTCTATGTTATCAGCCGGTTGCTCTTATCGAGAGTTGCAAGAAATGCCAGAGCGATCGTAATAAGCGGATTCCGCTGTAACTGGAATTCTACCCTAAGTAGTTCAAGTTCGTTATATCTCGATCGTTGCTTTTTCCCCTCGCTTAACTGATCCGCCCCAATAATTCAACTACTAAACTTCCGTAGAAGTAAAATCAAAGTTTCAACGGTCGATTCTACCCCCGTGCAGCCAGCGAGAACAGGGTGGTTATGGGGACTGTTCTAAAAATAGGAAGACAGAGAGCGTTGGTGAATCGCGTGTACGACTGAGTCAGAGAAGGGGATAGCTAACGTATAAGAGAGAGAGAGAGAGAGAGAGAGAGGGAAATAGAGGGTGGTAATCCGATGACGAGGAAACAGAGACGAAGAAGGGTCAGGGCAAGGGTGAGCGAAGGGTGGGAGAATGGGTGGGTGGAAGACTCAGCCAGCCACGAACGATTGAAATACTCGGCTGCGAGGGTGTAAAGGGGCGTCAGCAGTGACGTGGTGACGATAGCGAATAGTGGGGGTAGCCCGGCGATGCGATATGGTGTATAGCGATGGCTTCGAGCCAACTTCCTGGCATGACTCATATCAATCCCTAGAGAAGATTACGTTCGTTACAGAAAACACGTTGTTCGTCCATACGTAACCATATTATTTATTTGAACTCTTTGAAGGAGCATCAAACTGACCGCAGCGATCTCTTAAATGTCAATATCTCTTAAAAATGTGACGATTAAAAAGCGTAATAACGTTAGACACAAGTGAAATTAGACGTCTTATCGTTGTTCAATACGAGACGAGAAGTAGAAGAAAAAGTTATTAAACGCGTAATTGGCAGATATGAAATATGAGAAACATAGGAGGATCGAGGCAAGGAATAATTATTTCTCTTATGTTTCGTTTTTATCTGTTCAGAGTGTATTTTATAAGCGTCGGAGAAGACAGATGATATTGGAAAATGTTTTGATATCTGCGAGAGAAATATCGTACACGTACGTGGCCTCGGTTAAACAAAAGCTCGATGCATATGTATAAGTCTCAAAAGGTTTATTCAGATGGAAATGAAACACTGTCTTTCTTCGTATTTCTTTCGCTATATCTGGAACTATGTCTGTTATTCGTTTTATAATATACATGTGTCAGTACGATGTGCGGATATTACAGACTTTCTAATCATTCGAAAATAATATCGCGAAGAGTGAGTAGTAAGGCAGCTTGACGAATTCGTCGTTGAGAGTTTGGTAGCGTTCTATAATTTTACTGTATCGATAAATAATACTAGATGATAATCTGATTTTCTGGATTAATTTTTCTATTGATATATTTTACCTATAATCCGACTAAAATATGCTACACGTTTGAATAATGTGTTTTTATCGTTAATAAACTGCTGGAGGCGATTGAAAATTGTATACGAGAGAATCAAGCTTCGAAATCACGAGATCATCACCTTCATCGTTAGTAGCGATGGTAGCGGAGGTGGTGCTGGAAAGTTCTTGCAACCATGCGCCAACGAGGATGATCCCGTAGGTGGTGAACGTGGTAGTGATATCAACATGGTAGCAGAACGTTGATTCTCAACTTGCTACTTTGTACTTTACCGAACGGATACAACTATCAATTCACTTTTATTACTCATTACGTTACTATACGAATTGGTGAAAAACTAGCAATTTACTAATTTTAAACGAAATGAAATTCCTTTTATAAGTCAGGTAATATAAACTTAATTAAAAAAATAATCTCTATTATATTCGGCTATCTCGCGTGAAATTATGCAAGCGAAACTAAAAATAAGACGAAACGATATTTGAACTACAAATAATTACTAAAACTAGAGTGAATTAAAAAGTTAATTTACACGCTTACTAATTATATTATAATTATTAAGTTAATATATGATCGATTAGAGTAAATAATTAATATTGTTAAATATTGATCGCCAAGAATTATTTATAATTTGGCTCGTAAACGACCTACTAAATTATTCGAACATCGATACAGAGAATAAGGGATTAACGAGAACACTCGAAATACTTGGAATCTCGGATTTAATCTAATTCGCGAAGAAGCATCGGATTATTCCATTAGCATTATAAGTACCTCTTATTTCTCTGCGCTACGTTTCAGTTGAAAGCTGATGTTTAAATGCCTAGCCCTATTGAAAGCTACCTGTTACGTATATCGTTCGGATAAACGATAAACGCAAAGAAAAAAAGTAAGAGAAGAGACAATCGAAGAGAACGAGATTTCCTACCGAAGGATAATTCTTTTCAGTCGTGATACGATATTGAACACAGACTAACAGAAGCCCTTCTTAACCTAGTATGCAAATAGAATCTGCAAATGTAATCTATAATCTCGGTCGTACTGTCCGCCCGTCTGATTCTCTGAGTACCTTCGAATAATATTAAACAGGCTCGTGACTAGGAATCGTCACGATGGGACGCTACCAAAGAAAATTTTCATTGACAGAGAATTATTGCTTAAAGACAATTTATTCACAGAATTTATGTATAGAGAATTTCTGTCTAGAAGAAGGTTACAGAAATTAGAGAGACATTCAAATCTCAAATTCTTTAACTTTCAAATTACTAAATTTTTCAATTCGCAAATTTTCAAATTTTTTACTTCAACAAAATTTGGATAATCTCAATCGTTGAATCTTGAGATCTTTTAGCTCTTAAATCTCGGAAATTTTTGGTTTCACAAATTTTCGGTTCACGAATTATCAAATTTTTGGAATTCCCAAGTAATCGAACATCTGAATCTCCGATTGCTCGAACTTTCAAAGTTAATCTAATTTCTAGTCGACTCGGAGGTTTGTTTCTAATTTCTTCTTGAAGAAAATTGCCCGTGAAAATCTACGAATTACGTGCACTTAACATAGCAAAGACTAAAAGTTTATGTGCGAAACGTTACGATCCATAGCACGCCTGGTTCGTAAAGGTAATTTGACAAATTACCGCGCGGTAATGACCCGATTCGCTGGCTTCGCTCTAACAGCTTGTTAACAAAGTTGCATTTTCAAACCGACCGAATCGGCTTCGTGAAAATCATAAGACATTTCCATTAAATTCTGAAGAGACGATGTGCCTTTGTTTTTCAATTTCATTTCCACGAAACAACTTTTAAATTCACTTTCCATAATAATTATTCCATTTTTGAATCTTCAAATGATCATTCAAATGTTTAAGCATTCAAATTTTAAAAATCGTTTTAAATCCGATTTTGAAATGTATAATTATCTCTTAGAAATTCGTTAATTTATAATTATGATGAGCTACGAGTAATATAAAGAAGCTGATAGTTTTCTTATAAATGCACGACAGTATATAAATTAATTGAATAATAACATATACAATAGATTAGTTTATTTATAAAAAAAATTATCAACTTTTCTGTATACTTATAATCGTCGATTTCAATACGTTGGTCTTTCTATACATGAATATATACGTATATATAAGTACAGCGTAGGACTAAATTCCATGACGTCATCAAGCGCCAAGGAGAAGGAATTCTACCAAGAAAGGAGAAGGAATTTGAGAATCACTGCAACAGAGATAGCCACTAATGGGCAAAATAGTGGTGGTGGCACCGATAGAGGGGATAAGGGGTTGTGGAGGTTGCTCGTCAGTGGTGGTACGCAGAGGCAACGTGCTAACCGTGTGAGGGGAAGCAGCCATGAATGAAAGTAGCGCGTATCGATTTACCCGCGCCGCCCTAGATAAAATATGGTAAATAGTGAGCCGAAATGGGCTACGAACGAAGAACGTCATCGCGCATAACGCCACTTATTTGTCCAGCTATCAAGTATTTTTCTCCATATTCGATTATACAGAAACGCCACAGTTCGAATTTTAATACGTATCATACATACGAACATAGCAAAATCATCCATGGAAAAAGTGTAGAACAGAACCGGATCATGATAGAAAAAAATGAATAGCAGATTCTTTTGCAAGAATACTCAGGGCGAACCTCTTAATGCATATTCCGCAAGTTAAATAGATTGTTAGTATACGGATACGAAGAAGAATTTTATATAATTGTTGAATTACTGCGTAAAAGAATATCGTTCGATTCATGTTGAACGGTCGCTATTACTCTGCCAGTATGAACGATACGTCCATATTTAAGCTACTTTTACTTCTGAATAATTTACATGGTTCGCGTAGTACACAGGAATTACGTACCACGTTAAAGTCATACGTCATACGTGTGCTACGTACATCACACACGCGCAGCACTGCAATAAAAAGTAATTCAAGGTGGACGCTCATGACTGCAAGCAAATGCGACCAACTTTTACGCAGTTGACAAATTGACCGATAGTAATTGTTAAACCGGCTACGAATTTTCACGTCCTAATCTCGCTCTCGTTTCAACAAACGAAAAAATTCAAGAGAAACTTCGGCAAAGCAATTGAAACGGAAAATTCTTGTGCATTAACAACTTTTTCATAATTCTTCCAAACTTAAGAAATCTTTGGACGATGGAAAAGCACAAATATAACCTGAAACAGTAACTATTTTATTCTTACTTCGATATTGATATACTGTCGGTATAACTTTATAAAATCGTAAAAAAGTTTGCATTATTTTAATCGAGCATAAAGTCGAACCATACATAGATTGTAAAGCGAAATGGAAATTTGCAAAACGTTTTACTAGACTCAGGAAATGTGGACTTCGATGTAACACAGATCAATGGAACGATCGCAGCGCTATACGTACTTATGTCACTACCTAAAATTATTGTCCTGGGGTGCCGCCATTACCCATTCATGCGATTTGTCCGAGTTCCTTGCGCGTCAATGGCACCGAAATCTACCATTCAAAAGAACGCCCAGCCCCTTTACGATAACGCACAACATCGAGCTCCGACTACTGCTCGAATTCAACGAAAATAATAGACAGAAACACACCATCCCTGAGTCACTGATCTCGTGAAACACTTCCTAGATGCCCCTATACGCTATGTGATGCACCAACAGATTGCAGATGCATCCTACCACACAATCTACATATAATTACTAACCATAAAAAGTTTCTTTAAATTAGCTAACCTAAAATACCATGAATTTTTATAATCTAAAAATTAACTGGATACCTTTTTAAAACACATTTCTTCGTTAAATCTGTCAACATGACATTTGAAACGTCACTGTGACATCCATCGAAAACCAAATTAATCAACGTCGATCTTAGATATCGAAACATTTTATTAATCGTTTAATGAAGCTTGTATACCTGATATATTTGCAATGTAGCATCGAATCGCAAAAAAGAAAAGCACCTAACGAAATAAAACGCAACCCTTGTTACGAAATCTGGCAAGCAACGGCATACATTGACAAAGGATGAAAAATCAGAAGATGTACGCGTACCTGGGTCATGACAGGGGTGGTATCTTCATGTTCCCATGGAGGCTCAACACAGTTGATCGTCAATGCGGTAATATATCCCGGTGTCGTCGGACGAGAACGATGCCACTGCAATGGTTCGCCACCACTTCCACGCCATAACACGTCAGAAACGCGCGACGAGTTACTCACATGACATGTCGCATCGGCAGGATTAAACCGATGAACCGTTTGATAAGCGGTTCGATTGACGTTCGACACGCGACACGAGAAAAATTTGCGCGACCGGAGTGCGGCGAGCACGTTTTCGTTTACAAGGTAAAACCGACTGTCCCTCCAGCAGCCCCGCGTTAGACGGTGGCTGCGGGATTGTTGGGGGTTGGGAACGACCGAACGGGAACAAGGAAGAGGTTAAACAAAGAAAGGCATAGCGCGAGTGAGATGGACAATAAATAATTTGGGGGTGTGACGCGCCGCGGCGCCACATTCGAATCTCGCTCGCGTAATCATCCAATAATTTGAAAAATATTATTGTTAGACTACGGATTTTTACACATTTATGGGGAACTTAAAAAAGCAAAAATATACGGAATGTGTATAATACGCAAAAGAATGTAGTATGCGAAGTTTTATTTTTTTAACATCTATGGTATTATTTTTCTCACTTTGATAAACTACCGCGTATTGTGTTTGCAATGATTTATCAACCTCTCGATATATATTTAGAAAAGTTTAAAAATAAATATAATTTATTTGCTATATGAATGAAACAAAACAAATTCAAATATTATTCTTATCGTTATCGTTTTGTAAGAAATAAATAGCAGCACGATAGAAAAATTTGTTATCTACAAAATATGACAAATTATGCGATAGCGAAACAATTGTTTGTGTGAATTTGTCTTATCGATACAAATTCCCAGGTATATAAACGATACGCGGTGTCTAAACATGCGTTTTGTGTCAAAATCATTGTGCTATAACGAGTAAGTGTGTGAAGTGAAAGATACCAAGGCGAATATTAAAAGCTCCTTTTGAGATCGTTATTCAGTAATCCTATGGATTTCAAAGATACACATAATATAAATGACATAATAAGTATCATAAGTAAACGCCAAAGATTTTATTGATTGAGTTTATTAAATCGAGTTTATTTAGATCACATATAATAATGGTTATATAATAACAATCCAACTATTTACTTAATAAGAAGATATTTAATATATCATCAAAATCTCTTAAAAAGATTTATAAACTGATTATCATTTGAATATGTATTAAAAATCAATCCTGTTATCAATTTATTACGATTGTAAAAGCATCCATATTTTCATATAATTTTTTTATTTGCAATTTTCTTTTCGTTCGCAATATTAAAATTTTTAGGATCATTATTTTACTTCATATTCTTGTTTACAGAATTTTAATTAGAAAATATTTTTAAATCGATATCACTACAATATCATCAGTCGATAAAAGGATATCTGAATTCATCTTATTACTATTGATTTTTCCATTCGATTAAATAATCAAAATGAAAGTATGGAAAGTTACGTTGCCAGTTGCCGTAAAACCGGTGGATACTAAGAATTGGGCTCCAAATAACGCCTCCATCACTTTTTAAACACATTTTTGCTTTTCATAAAAGATTATCTTGCACGATGATTAAAAAATAAATAATAGATAAAAAAACTACATGACATTTCTTTGTAGATACATACAAGGCAAACAATTTTTTTTATATAATCTTTACAACATCTCTTTATGTTTCATTTTTGTAACTTTTTCACATATTCTCCAAGCTAATAATCTCGAATCTTAAAGTTGCACGTTCCAAGCGTCCGCCTTATATTGGAATCCAATATGTCTCGTTACTCGTTATCCCTCTCAGTCACTGAAATGTCAAGTTTATATTCGCGTATGCAACTCGTATACGAACATTCGTAGTGTCGTAAACCGCTGTAATTCTCGAATGAACGTTTGTCAGCTTCCTCGAACTTCGAGGCTCGAAGTTAATAACCATTCATCCGTTTAATCACCAGATTATTACGTAACAACTATTTTTCTCTTTACTTCTTATCATGTTTCCACAAAATAGATTTTTCCCATTAAAATATCTCGAAAAATACATCCTTCAATTCAATATAACAATAATTTGTAATTGAAAATCAAATATTTTCAGTTGAAAAGAATTTATAGAATATGTGCACCGAAAGATTAAAGACTGGTACAAACAAGCGAGGCAATCTTATTGCAACAACAATGCTATGCGATATAATTTGATAACTTCATCATACATATTTTTAAGGATACAGTACACGCATTCACACAATTCTGTTATTAAATATGTTGAATGTCGCACTATTCAAATTAATCCACGTGTACCATCGAAGATACATTCCGTCAATTGTTTTACATGCGCTAGAAATATTGACGTCTGACAGCCGTTCATGGCGGCATGGAACGTGTTAAAACTATAAAGCTGCCGAGTGCCGAATCATAGTGTCCCCACTGTAAAGTCGTAACAGCATCATGTAGTTCATCCTCATGAAACTTACATATAGCACTTGCAAAGTACAACGATCGCTCGAGGTAATCAAAAATGAAGGAGATTCGCGACATAAAATAGCTACGATTGTCTTTGCTAGGCGTAATTGCACTGTAATAGTTACAACGGCGATTTAATGTGTTAGTATACGAAGCCGCCTCGTTATGTGTACGAAAGGAAATCAATGTTCACACTACTGAAGCACGCGGTGATTGTGTGTAAAAATGAAATGGGGCATTGGGTGAAAGTACTCCTGGCTTGGAGGTCTTATATCAGATCAGTCTGCAAACAGCCGTGCAGGATGTGGATGGCGATGCTGCTTTGCTCCTAATGATCAGATCTTTTTGCTACTTAGACTCCGACGGTGTTTCTTCTTTTTGTTAAATTATTCGAGATTTTCCAAGCATTATGCTACCGGAGTCATAAAATCAGTGATAATTTAGTGTTTGGTGTTTTATAAAAATTGGTGGAAAGTTTTTCTTTTCAAATAGTTAGAAAGAAACGTGTTCGTTTTTGCAGAATGTCGCAGATTATATGGATATGGTGTTTGATTGTGTCAGTGGCAGATTTGACATTGGCCCTTGAAAATGGTCTGGTGAAAACACCGCCCATGGGCTGGCTTGCCTGGGAACGATTCAGGTGTAACACAGACTGCAAAAATGATCCAGATAATTGTATCAGGTAAGCGTTGCTCTTTTTTGTTTATTTCTGCACATTTTTTTTAATTGAATTTCGCAAGCCTGTTTCAATTAATATTTGTGAGTATGTTATACACTGGAGCATTATCTACTCTCTATCTGAATGATATTTAACATTATAATGTGATTCTTAAAGATAAAGTGAAACTTCATTAGCATCTTTGTTATATAGCTTTATGTCTACAGATTAATATTACAAACTCTAATTGTTAATGGTAGCAAGAAAAAATATGAAATATGATCTATAAGTGTCTTATGAATTCTTTTTGGATTGTAAATATACAAACATTGAAACTTTTCTTTTTGTTTTAATGTTGTTTTGAATATAAAATATTATTCATTATTTATGTAAATATAATGCAATAATACTTTTGCATTTTGAAATGCTTTTGGTCACAAAAAACGTATGTCAAAAATATTTTATTGGAATTTTTAGCTTCTTTGTATTTATAAACATACATATGAAGAATTTTTAATTTAATATACATTTAAATTGTTTTGTTGTGTAATGTGTTTATTTATAATATCAAATATACTTTCAAAGTTGTATATTTTTTCTCAAATCTATAGTAATTTGTTTATTATTATATTCATTATTAAACTATTCAACATCAATAATAATAGAACATTTAAAAAAAGATAAATATCATATTGAAAATATTCAAAGGTGGAAATACTGAAATCATGAAATTATAGTTATTCAATTCACAAGATACCAATTAGAATAAATTGCAAGATATTAAATATGATTCATCGTTATCTGACCTTAAGAATGATTCTTAATAACTTAACTTAGAGCTATGTTATAGCCATTATATAAATCTGTATCTTAGTCCAAGGAGTTTTATTAGTAACAAAAGATTAATATATTACAAGTGAAGCATATTTTAAGATATAATGAATTGCAAATTACAATTTAACAGAAATGAATCTGTTTAAAATTTTGAGGAATATATTTTTATACTTTATAGTGATCGGCTCTTTCGTACAATGGCAGACATTGTTGTAGCAGAAGGCTATGCAGAAGTTGGATATGAATATATCAATGTTGATGATTGCTGGCTGGAAAAAGATAGAAGTGTTAATGGTCAGCTGGTGCCAGATAGGCAAAGATTCCCGTATGGTATGAAAAATCTTGCAAATTATGTAAGTTTTAATATACCATTCAACTTTTTGCCACAAGAATTACAAACTTATTGTTATGTATTTCTGTTATATAGATTCATTCAAAAGGTCTTAAGTTTGGAATTTATGAGGATTTTGGTAACTACACGTGTGCTGGATATCCTGGAATATTGGGGTACTTAGAAACTGATGCTCTTACTTTTGCATCATGGGATGTTGATTATGTAAAATTAGATGGATGTTATTCACATCCTTCAGAAATGGATAGAGGTATAATTAAAACATCAATAATTACATGTTTATTGAAAGAGATCTAACTTTATAATTCATGAAAAATTATAGGATATCCTGAATTTGGATTCTATTTAAACCAAACTGGTCGGCCAATGGTATATTCCTGCAGTTGGCCAGTTTATCAAATTTATGCTGGCATGCAGGTTGGTACTGATATAATATCATCGTAGACTGAAAGCTATAAAATTCTAAGTTGCACAAAATTTTAGCCAAATTTCACTGCTATAACAGAACATTGTAATTTATGGAGAAATTTTGATGATATACAAGATTCGTGGAATAGTTTAGAGACCATAATAGATTATTATGGAAATAATCAAGATGCAATTGTACCAAATGCTGGTCCTGGCCATTGGAATGATCCTGATATGTTAATTATTGGAAATTTTGGACTAAGTTATGAGCAGAGCAAAACGCAAATGGCGTTATGGGCAATATTAGCGGCGCCTCTATTAATGTCCGTTGATCTACGAACAATTAGGCCCGAGTACAAAGCTATTTTACAAAATAGGAAAATCATTGCTGTAGATCAAGACCCGTTAGGTATACAGGGTCGACGAATTTATAAAGTTAGTAAATTCATTTCTTATGTGAATAATTGACACCAAACTCGAATGTATGTGAACTTTATTATAATTTCAGCACAAAGGTATTGAAATTTGGGCAAGACCTATAACTCCCGTTTATCAGAATTACTACTCTTACGCCATAGCGTTCGTAAACAGAAGAACGGATGGTACCCCGTCTGATGTGTCCGTTACATTAAAAGAACTCGGATTACAATATCCTGGAGGATACAATGTAGAGGTATGTAATTACAAAAACTTAATACAAATTTTCGCTTGACCGTTTGTAATAAAATGTTAAAGGTAACCATTCATATTTGTAGGATCTATATGAAGATGTGAATTATGGCATTTTAACGCCGCAAACAAAAATAAAAGTCAAAGTTAATCCTTCTGGAGTTGTGATATTACGGTGCGATTTACACTTAGAGGATATTTTCTCCACAAATCAATTTTCGCAATTTACGCCATCAAATCAATTGTTCAAGGTTAGACAGAACTCATTTAAATAATACGAACTAAGCGTTAACGAATTTAATCTGTAATTTACTTCTCTTTTTGTAATATTTGATAAAAGAACGTTACCATACTTTGTTAAGAAAGTAGGAAATAAAGAATTTTGTAATCTGTAATACTCTATGATTTGTTAAACAACGTGATATAGATTATTTAGAAAATATATGATTACATTATTTACACAATGACTGCATTAATGCAAGATATTATAAAAAAAAGTTATTGTCTCAATCTTTTGTTACACACCACGCGTATGCATTGTCGAAAATGCGTTGCCATGGCGAAATAGTATATTCCCAATTAGAGGGTTTCCAAGGCCATTGCCATATTTGTGAACAGCGTTCAGGATGTGGCATCATTGCTAAGTGTCGTCCATTCGCAGAGCAGATACCAGCAATACCCTCTGTAATTAATCATAAATATTATATAGATCACAGGATTAATTGTATATAACCAGATAAAATTTCGTTATTATTATTCCTTTGTATTATTTGCAAATGAATAGTTGTATATAAGGTAAAATTAAAGTATCTTTGTAGATTTATAAAAAGACAAACTCCATGAAAGATTTTAAAGACGAATCATGTTATGTAGCTAACCCCTATTTTTAATATTATATAATCTAAGAGAAGTATTTAATCAAATAATACCTGTACTTCCATTAGGATTAAGTGGATATCGTTCGGTTGGATTACCATAATCATCAGTATATTTAATAGCCAAGCAATGACTTTCCTTTAGTTTCTGTAAAACCTCATTATTTCTAAACGTAAACCTTCCTTCACCGTGAGCGACCCATACACCTAAGACACTATTTTCCATTCCATTTAACATAATCGATGGCGATTTATCAATTCTAACAGTACTCCACCGACATTCGAATCTTTCCGATACATTATGACTTAGAAAAATATCTGGTTCTTTAGTATCATCTGCAACATAAAAAAGCAATTAAAAACGTTAATTGTATTTAATAATTTTATAAACATGTTCTTTTAATGATGCAATAGTACCGTCTTCATTTCCTATCAATCCTAACAAAGACATTAATTGGCATCCATTGCAAACTCCTAAACTAAACGTATCTTTTCGAGAAATAAATGATTTTAATTGTTTTTGAAGAGATGGATGGAATAAAAGACTCGCAGCCCATCCTTTAGCAGAACCCAAAACATCTGAAATAAATTTAAATTAATTTTTATTCGTTTCCATTTTGTAAAACAAAAATTAATCTATTAATAATTTACCTGCATAGCTAAAACCACCAGGGAATACAACTCCTCTGAATCTATCGAATGTGACTTTATCTTTTAACAAGTCTTGCATTGTAACATCCCAAACTTCGAAACCCGCATCTATCAAAGATGCTGCCATTTCTCTATCACCATTTATGCCTTCCTCTCTTATTACAGCAACTGGAATGTTTGCTGAAAAAATGGCAAACAAATATAAATACGATCCAGCAATTTTTAGATTTTACATCGAATTAAATCTTTACTAACAAGATAAATGTTTGTAAATTGCCGTAGATCTAACGTCAGGATTAAATGTTAATTTATAGCATGGTGCAGTTCTATCTTGTAATCCACTGAATTCTTGAAGTGCACATTCAACATTCGTTTGTCGACATTCTAATTGATAACTCGTCTCTTCCCATAGACTCATTAGCGGTAATACTGTTGATTCCAGAAAAATCTTCTCTTGTACTTGAACTTTTATCTAAGGACATAAAATATCTATTACATAAACATAATTTTGTAAATTTACGCAATGTATAAAATACATGCTTTCGATGACAATCCAAATCCTTCCGATCGTCCAATTAAATATACAGGAACATCAAACTGGTTAAATACTTCCAAAACATAATTGTAATTTATTGAATCAATTTCTAGTATCCATCCTACTTCTTCGGTGAATAAAATTTCAATAGGAGATCCTGATTTATGAGAAATATTCACGTTCATTCCAGATATACCAGCAAAGCACATTTCAAGCAGGCATGTAATAAGTCCACCATCGCTAATATCATGACCTGCTAGTACTTTTCCCTCTGTTGTAGTGAAAAATATTTCAAATACTAGTAATTTCCTCCATTGAAATAAAAGAATAAATTTCATAAATTACTTTAGTTATTAAGTCACCTGCAATTAATTGTTGAATAGCTTTGAAAGCATTCTTTAACATGTCAACGCGTTGTACATCTGGAACTTCGTTTCCGAGGGATTTATAAACCTGAGCCAAAGCTGTGCCACCAATTCGACTTTTTCCATTTGATAAATCTAAAAATAATATGTAACCATTTTTTCCAGCTGCAGGAGCTTTTAAATCGGGTGTTACAACCTATAATAAAAATATAATAGAAAATAACATTAAATAGAAAAGTAAAAGTAATTTCAACTTACTTGTCGTATGTCGGGACAAGGAGCATAGCAAGAAATCACAAGTGTACCAGGCGCTTTGACGACATCCTCCCCAATTCGTGCAGCCATGCTAAGAGAATCCTTTCCTCCATCAATTGCGATTCCTAATTCATTCATAATTGAACACATAGCAGAACATGCATCATATAAAGCTGCACCTTCTCCGGGTAATTTAGCAGCCCACATCCAATTTCCGCTGCATTTAACGTCCTAAATATATAAAAATAAGTTATACTAAGAATACAAATTTATTAAATTAATACATACTCATAAATTACCTGTATATTTGAAATCTGTGCAAAAACTAAGTTACTCAACGCTTCTGCTACAGTCATACGGGCTCCAGCTGCTGGATTTACGAGGCCTTTTATCGGTTGTTCTCCGATAGAAGTTGCTATACCAACCTGTAGGATAAAACACATAATATTACGTTTGCTGCATTTTTGTTTAACTTTGATTGATTTTATTTTTCTTATTTGTTTATTTTTTATATTTTTTACCGTAGAGAAATGAGATATTGCTGTCACAGCAACATTGGCAAGGGGAGTATGCAGAGGACCAACACATTGCTGTTGTGCAATTAGTCCAGTAACACAACGATCAACTTTGTTAGTTAAATATCGTTTGCTTGCTACTGAAGGCAATCGTAGGACTCTTTCTAAGATACCTTGTACAGTTAGATTTACGGGCAACTTGATAGCAGGTAACTGAGTTACTTGTCTTTGCAGATTAAAAGACTATAAAAGTACAAAAAGATTATTACTTAAACATTATTATATTTAATTTATTTTATTATATTTCCATGTTCACCTTTTGAGGCATTTTTCCAAGTACTAATTCTAAATCTAACTCGACTGGGTGCCTCGATTTATATTCGTAATTCTCATTTAGATATTTCGATGAATCACAATTATCCTCTTCTGAAAGAATGATTTTCCCATTTCCTGTGACAATCCCTACAAAATTTATGGGACATTTTTCTCGCGCTGCTATTTCGTTAAGTAAATTACTGCTTTCTGATTTGCAAAGAATTGCGTCGTTTTCTTGATATTCGGCACCCCATAATTCCAATGTACTAATGCTTGGATCGCCTAAGTCAAATTTCTTTGTGAAGATTACTGCACCCGTTGGTTCTACTAATTCTTTTAGAACGTTGCCTAATGTAATTTCAAACAGTTAATGATTCAACATTATAATATACGATCTAATTATATCCTGATCTTCTAAGAATGTTTATTTACCATTGCCTCCAGCTCCTTGATCATGTATACTAAGTATTGGGTTTTGCTGTCCCATCTCAGTGCAAGCACGAACAACTCTATTCAATTTTTGTTCCATCTCAGGATCACCTCTTTGTACGGCTCCGAAATCTAATTCTGATTTATTATCACCTTGCACCTAACAAAATAATAGATTTCGTAATTTTTAATGGATCATTAAGAATGTATATCAATCAGTTACATTATTCTTTGGAATATAAAATTACCTCAATAGAACTAGCTGAACCACCTCCTACGCCTATTCTATAAACAGGACCACCAATTTTAATGACTTCCATACCTGATATACAAAAATTTTTAATTTTTCTTTTAATGTCATTGTACAAAAAAACTATTTAAATTTTATTTTCTACTCACCCTTCTGTGGCAAAATTTTTTGAGACATATTGGCATCCATGGTACCCAATCCTCCACTAAACATTATGGGTTTAATCCATTCACGTCGCACACCAACTTCATCCGTCATACCGAATGAACGAGTAAAACCAGATATGACTGGTTCTCCAAATTTATTGCCATAATCGGATGCTCCATTGCTGGCTTCAATTATAATTTCTAATGGAGAAGCCATATTGTTGGGATATTGTAGATTCTTTTCCTCCCATGGTAAATTATAGCCTAAGAAAGAGATTGACAATTTAATGAAGACGTTTTTCTATTTTTATAAAAGTAAATAAGCTATATAAAGTACAAACCTGGAATATGCAAATTACCAACGGAATAACCGGCCGTTCCAGCAATGTAATATCCTCCCCTACCAATTCCTTGAATATCTCTCAATCTTCCTCCAGTTCCAGTTGTAGCTCCACTGTAAATTGAAATAATATTTATGAAACATATCATAGAGTGAAGTATATTATATGAAATTTCTAAATTATTTACCTAAATGGAGCAACCCCAGTTGGGAAATTATGAGTCTCTGCAGTGAATATCAAATCTTGATCTACATTTTCCAAACAGAAAGGACTACATGTGTAAGTCTTCATTGGCCGTAGAACTTTTGTTTGAAAGCCCTTAATTGCGCTACTATTATCACTAAATTTAATCGTATTGTTTGGATTGGAATATTTTTGTGTCTCCATAATCATATCGATTAAAGATTGTTTCATCTTTTCACCATCAACAATCATTTGACCTTTGAAAAACCAGTGACGACTGTGTTCACTATTAGATTGTGCTAAATCAAAGCACTCCACACTAGTTGGATTGCGCTTTAATTTATTAAGAAATAGATCTGTGTAAAAATCTAAGTCCCAATTGTCAAATGCTAAACCTAAATAAAATGTTCAAATAATATTGAAAATGATATTTAAGTTACCTATTATCTTTTATTATATTTCATTTTGAATACATACCCAGTTTCGAATTTACTTTTTCTAATGCTATTCTTCCATCTCCCAAGACATTAACTTCAAACCAATTTTCTGGTCTAAATCCATGATCAAAAGTTTCTATTGGTTTCATATATCTACATTCAGTCATCTTGTCATGCAGTACATCTGTTATCTAAATAAAGAAACAAATGTAAGAGATGTATATTTCTTATATTCAATAAATACTATTCTATTTACACACAGCATCTTCAATTTCTTTATCAATTACTCCATTGTATTTAATACAGTATCTAGTTGCTGCTTCAATTCTTGTTACTTTGTCTAAATACACAGATCTACAAATTGATACAGCATTGCTACAAAATGCTGTAGAAAAATTCAATCTGTAACAACATAAAAATTAATTAATTTCAATTTTAAATATTATTGTTAAATAGTTAGTTTTTTATCATTTATCTTACCTTGGTCCAATTTCAATAATAAAGCAGTTATTTAATTTTTTATCAAATGCACTGGAATTCTTCAAACTTTGTGATTCCAAAGGAGGAGTTAAAATCCATTTTAAGATTGCCAATTCTTCTTCACTCAGAGGTTCTTTAACTTCAATATAGTAACACAATTCAGTTTCCAAACCACTAATCAGATTTGTTATTTGAACAAGACTGTTAAATTTGCTTTTAAATTGACCTGACTTTAAACCAGGTACTTTGTAGAACCTTATAATATCCATGATCTAAAAACTGAGAATTACAAAATGATAAAGTACATAAAAGAATTAAAAAACACAATACAAAAGGATAAGAGTAGTAAACGTGACAATATAATATGATATATTAAACTGATAATTAATTACAATTATTAAGACCCCCTAGAGTGAACTGGCAAGCGAGTCACTGAATTATCTCAATTTATCAGTGTAATAATTGCAAAATAGTATGCTTGTATCATAACAATAATATCAAAAATATGAGTTGAGGTCAAAAGAGCATGTTACTCAATATAGTATTCTCTGTTTTTACTGAAATTATATATTTCAATTGTATTTTTTATTGTTAAAAATAAATTAAAATTAAATACTTTTGAATATTTTCGATTATGAAATATAGATATTGATACCATTTAAAATCTTTAAACGAAACTAATAATAATATTTGGATTATATTTACGTCATGTTTTACAAAACAGACGTTATCGTACTAGCTATAAACAAAAAGAAAAATACATTTTCGTAAACATGTAACAAAAGGAAACAAGGGTATAAAGTTCTATGGAAGAATATTATTGTCAAAAATATTTTAAACGCAAATAAAATAATCGAATTGCACAATAGAATTTTAAGTTAAATTATGTAGTATTAAATATCGTCGAAATAATAGTTGAAAGTAAAGTTACTTGCTATTAACGATATTTCATTTACAACATATATACAATATATACAATATATACAAATAGTGTGTATTTTATTTTCTGATCTTTCAAGCAACAGGTTTCCACGTGTTATGGAATTAATGAAACGATGCATAACCTTGCTGTTTCTTACCACATGCTTTTAAAAATTTTGATATAGATAAAAATTTTAAAGTAATAAAAGAATATTTCAATATTTTAATTTAATTTATCGATCCTAATATATATGTAGTAACTTCTCTTTTTCGTATAAAGATGAATATGTATATTTTATAAATTGTTTTGTTATATGCGTGTATATATTTAGAGATACATAAATATTATAAAATTTATATTGGAAGTAAAGACCATTAAAATGCTCTTGTATTTTTCGATGTGTAATTTATTCTAATCGAATATTTACAGTAGAATTTCCATAAAAAAAATATTTATTTAAATTATCTATCCAAGGAAATCATAATTAGAGACGTCCTCGAATTGCTGATTTTGTGGATTACCAGGAGCCATAGCTCTTGTCGCCATTTGCCCTCTAGGAACCATTTGTTGCTGTAATCCAAGTACCTGTCTATATGGCGGTTGTGGCTACAAAATCCAAATTATTTTTAATTGCAGATATAATTTAACTCTGATATACAATTACCAATTCATAATTATGATAATGAACATGATAATCCATACTTGTTGCAATAAATGCCTAAGACCTATATTCGGGACAGGCCTCATCAACCTTGGAGCATTTGCTTGCTGATTCGTCATAGCGGCAGGATTTAGTGCTCTTTGGGCTTGTTGAGCCTGTAACAAATTTTATTCATTTATTTCGTTTCCCTATTTGTGCGAAGCTATACAACAGAATGTATGATAACTTCTAAAAAACAGTTCACCTCCAACTGTTGTTTATATTGCATTTCCTGTTGCTGTGCTACTTCTAGATTCTGTTGAATCTATAAAGTTAATTATATTATATGAATTCTGTGAAATTTATTTTAATATGTGTTTTGTTTTTTTTCCGTATTTTGTTGTTATATTTATTGGCTTACATTTACTTCCAGTTGTGACTTATATTGCGCCTCCTGTTGCTGCGCAGCTTCTAACGTTTGCCGTAGTTGTTGAATTTTTAATAAATTTTGTTGCCTAGCTATTTCTATGTCATCAAATGGTGGTCTTTGTTGTCCTATCATCGTACCAGAAGCTGGAGCCACTTGGGGACCAGTAATACCACCACTCTATCAGCGTATCAATAAAAAGAATGGTTTATTTTCATTTTGATATCTGTGTATATCTATATAGATAGCATTTGTTTCTAACTCATAATTCTTTAAATATATTATCTATATATAAAGCTAATTATATATGTTTTAAATCCATTTTACTTCATTGTATACATGTGGTAAACCTTACCTGCATGTTTATTTGATTCTGAGGGCCAGCAGATGAAGTTAATGTTTGTTGTGGAGCATTTGTAGAAACTACGTTCTGAGTTATTTGGCCTCCTCCCATAGCTATAGTATTTGTTTGTGACATAAGTATACCTCCTTGAGAAGTACCTGTAGTAGGCATTGTGCCAGCTATTGCGTTTCCTTGAGCAGCTCCAGCCTGATATAGTAATTATATTTGTAAATATATCAAGAAACATTTAATATACCTTAGAGTATAAATTTTTACTTACTTGTCCTTGTCTCATAGAAGCATGCGATGTTTTTTGTTGCTGAATCACTTTTCGAAGACGATCTACGAAACCTGTTTGATCATTTGGAATAAATCCCAAATAGGTTCTTCTTTCAGCCGTGTAGAGGAGGATAAGTACTTTTATATCACAAGCTGCTTGCAAGAATGTGAAATGAACACAACCTGCCTGAAATATTTTTTTATCAGTAATTAAAGATATTTTTTTCATTTTATTGTACTGAAAAGATATAGTGTAATATACTAACAAATCCCGAATTCATAACTTTTGTTAACGATTCTAACGCTTCGCAAGGTGTAGGATGAAACAAAACGGACTTGGAATTTTTCAAATATGTTCCACCAATATTTCCTATTAACTGCTTGGGCATCAACTGCATAATTAATTTCTGAGGCCACGTATCAGCTTTCCTATAATATATTAATGTATTGATTTATAACAATTTATGATTATTAACATCCACAAAAACTTACAATTCTGGATCTCCATCTTTGGAATTTGCGGAAACTTGACATGGAAGATGCCTAGTTTGTTTTGGTGCATCTGGAGTTGTTTTAGCTTTTTCAACCCATTCAATAATACCTTGCCATATCGTTTGTCTCTCACGTGGTGTACTAATTTGTGGTCCTGGTCCTACTGTACCACCTGTTACATTACCCTTTAAAACAGTTATATTAATGTGATTCATATCTTTTCCTTTCGTTTCAAAATCAACATTCGAACATTACAACATTAAAACAGTCTCTCCTTATAAATAATTTAAGCAACTTAAAATACCTGTGTCTGAGAGTGCGTTACTTGCTGTTGTTGAGTAACCGACGATACAGGTGCCTGTGTCTGCGAAGCTGTAACTGTTTGTGGTACTTGAGTTGGCATAGATTGGCTCACGCAGGATACCGTGAGTTGCGGTCCTGCTTGTCCGTGCGTTGGTTGAGCTGTTATTGGCATTTGAGCCTGTTGCTGGACATTTTGCTGTTGTTGTTGTAATTGCATTGTTAATCTTAGCTGTTGTTGAGTTAATTGCTGCTGCTGCTGTTGTTGTTGCTGCTGCTGTTGCTGTTGTGCATTTGCAGCCATAACATTGCTATTTGTCACTAAAGATATAAAATATACATTAACACATTAACTTTTGAAACAAGGATAAGTAATAAAACTTTACAAAGTACTATCACTTTTACCATCCATTCTTTGTCCAAATGGAGTTACATTCAGCCCAATTGAAGGAGGTGGTTGATTTAATTGCGCTATTAAAGCACTACTTTGCGTATTTGTTGGACCTGTTGCCCCTGGTGTCACGAAAGGTCTCCATCTAGGGTGACCTGCTCTTGTTACATTAGGATGATAAGTTGGCGGAGCGGATATTGGGGGATTATAAGGAGGTCGACCAGCGTTCATCGCAGCAGCCATTGGTACTACTGTTTGATGAACTGAAGCGATATTTTGAGGAGTTTGACCTCTAAATGGAGGACCTTGAGGTTGAGTTGGTTGTGCAATATTCTGTTGCACTTGATTTGTATTTGGACTGTCATTACTCTGCAATGGGCTCAATGGAATCTGTGCAGCAGTACCTGGTGTAGTATGAACAGCTCCACCAATTGTTGGACTGACAGGTCTTTCTTTTAAATTATAATTACGTAAGAGGACCAAATGTCGCGGATCTTTAGCGTAATTTTTGGTTTGTGACGATTGTAAATCTCCTCCTGCTTTTTCAAATAATTTAAATAAGGCAGGTATTTTTCTAGGTGATAATATGGAAAGATTAATATTCCTCTGAAAGAAAAAAAATGATTTTTTTATATAGGCTTAAATGACGACTTCTATTCACACAATTAATTGCAATATACTTCTTGATAGAGGGAAGCCAACTGTTCTATAGTGTGTCCAGCAAATTTATATGATTCTTGTATGACTGTTTGATATGGAGGAGAATTGCAAATCAAAATACAATGCTTCTGCGATGCTGTATTTGGTTCACGTCTTAATTGTAGATCTTCAAAACATTGAAGTCCAGTTGCAAGTCCTTCTCCAATATTGGCAAAACATTCCCCCTTCCCTCCAACCATTCTATTCAAACAAGAATATCAGCAATGTTCATTAATAAGATTAAAAGTTCATTAATTAAAAATCTGATACATTTTTTACATACTCTAGTTTTTCTAATACAAGGAGTAATTTATGAGGATTTGCATATGGTCCAAAAGTCTCTGTACATGGTGCTGGTAAACAATCAGCAGCATGATATACTACTATTCCATATAACGTTGTACTATTTTGCTAAAAAATGATTTTTATTATTAAATATAAGAACAAAGAAATTAAAAAGGTAAGAAATATTATAAAAATGGTTAATATCATTATTTTACCTCAGAAACATATTCTCTATCTTCAATACCACCTTGACTGAAATACCTATATAATATAATGTCTTAAATTAATAAGCATCTATAAACAAAATAAAAAATACTCAATATGATCTAATATAGAAAACGTAACTTACTCAAGTGTAGGAGTAAGATAATTTGTTTTCAAATCATTAAGATAAGCTCCATTAACAGCTGTTCCTTCAATCACAAATATTACATCAGCTTGTATGCCATGTTCTGTAGGGCCAGCAACCATTTTTACTCCACTCTTTAAAATATCAGAAAAAGTATATACAAAAGAATATAATAAGTGATATATTATTTTTAACTTAAAAATAATGCATAAATTATAACTATTTCAAACATCACATTAGAAATAAATAATATGTTTATAACAAAATTTTTATCTTTGATACGTTTAAAATAGTAAAATTTATTTCACAATAATTATGTATTGAGACCTTTTTAATACAAATCTTTATCTAATATTCTACTTCTACTAATTGCAAATTACATTAATAGCATTATAGCATGTAGTGTGAGACTTACAACAAGTTTACCAGATAAATATTGACATCAACGATTATATCACTTCACATTCATTACTAATATTTGCTAATATTAAAATTAGGATTTTTTCAATATTGTAGTTGATCATTTGTCAAACAATCAACAAAGTCTGTAGTTCTATAGGTTACGTTTGTTTATTATGTATAATTTTTTCAAGTACTAATTAATTTCATTATATGTATCACAAATACAATACGAAATAAAATATGTTAACATATTATTATTACATTAATATTACTATTATTATTATTATTAAATGATTTGTACAGAACATTTAAACATGAAATAGAACAAACCATTGTAATTTCTTTAAGATGATGGTTCCCAAATTTATTTCACTAGTTTGGTGATAAATATTCTAGGGATTTAACACAAATTAAAACACTTTAATTAAATACAATAAAAAATCTTCAAATTTGTATATATACGTATTTCACGAAGGTGATTTAACACAATGCAGACTAACAGAATTCCTGCAACGATGTCAAGAATAATCTGACTTATGAATGTAACCTATTTCCCCTAGATTGGGTTAGGTAGGGATTACGTGTCTTCAGATAAGTCCATGGACAGAGCATAGTAATTTAATTGAAATTATCAAACTATTCTTGGAATTCAACGTTTATACTTCGGTTATCTTCTAGTATATACTTACATTATCCATGACTGTTGATTATGTTCGTTTTAAAATAATTCAAACTGTATACAAGTTTACGAATTATGGTAATATTATTATAATGTAAAAATCGGAATACGTAAATTAAATCTAATATTTCGACAAGAGAAGTCTATAAAATATTTGTACCATTTGTACGTTCTTGTAGTCAGAAATTAGAAGAACGAGCTTGAAAAAGACGTTAAAAGATAGAGACTAACATAAGTAAGTTTATCAAATAATTTCTAAATGTCTTTTATAAATAAAAATATTGTTTCCGTATTATACGTATTATAAAAAAAAACATGTTTCGTAACAATAATTTCATAATAGTGATAAATAATTTAAGTACAAATTGAATTTAATGGATAATTATAGGTATATTGGAATGGAGCATCTAAAGTGGACAACACCAATTAAGAATGGAAACGAATGTGAAAATTTGTCAACCAAGAGTCCTGTGATTTATAAAACTCCTGTAAAGCAGTATAATACAAGTTCAAAGCACACAACATATCGAAGTAATATAAATTCCTTTAATGTGCTTCCAAATCACATTACACCCCCTTCAGGTTTAACAAAATTTATAGCAAGGAATCCATTTGAGACTGATTTAACTAATAGACTGCATTTATCTGTGATTAGTCCAACTGTGTTCAGTAAGGTAATTTTCTAAATTTTTTATTAAAACCAAAGATTTAGTTTCTTTATAAAATGATTTAATAGAATCATTTTTTATATTATTTCCTAATGATTATGTGTAACTGCTAATAACATTCTTAGGTTTCAAATCCATCTCATCAATCACCAGACTTTGCATGGAGTGTGGATGAGTTGGCATTAATACAGCCAGCGAAAATAGAAGAATTTCCTATGCAACAAATACATTGTGTAGACCCAGAGATTGAAATAAAAGCTCAAGCAGCTATTGATCAATTTTTTAATAAAAATGAAATAATTCCAAGCCCATGGGAGATAAAGAAGAAAGAGAATAGAACAATAGTTAATGTAGATACTCATATAAAGGGTTCAAGTGAACTGAATTCAGAATCTTCCAAATTGAAAAAAGATGGTATTTATTATAATTAATCAAGGAATATTTTTCATAGTTTAATTTTGATTTTAATTGCTTTAGGATGGAGTCAAACAGTATTAACATTTCCATCTGAATTGCCAGCTCATGTTATGGAAATGTTAAAACCTTACCTTACATTCATTCGAGTAAATACAAAGCTAAAGTCATCATTTAAACTACTTAAATATTAAATCTCCGCCTTTAAACGTCTCTTATTTTGTTTTAGGAGCAAAATGTTGAGAGTGACGATGCAAATTCGAGTAACAACTCTTTAAGACGGAAGTTATTCTCTAATCTTGATGATTGTGTAGATAATGAAGAAGATTCTTCAATCTCTTTATCGTCGCCAGTAAAAATGGATGGATCTTTAGTATTATCTTCCAGTCCTCCACAAAGTGGAATGTTAATTCATGGTACATCATTGAAGGTAAATTACAGCTTTTTTAATTATCTTTATCTATCTTACACACATTACACATGTGAGTTTTGAAGCCAAAAATTATCAAATTCTTTCCTTCTAGTGCTCGCCAAATGAAAATTGTCATTACAACGCGTCGCAAATAGACACAGGAAATTTATCGCATCCTAGTATATCTCCCATACACAGTACAGTAAATAACATGTCGTATGAAAGCGGGGAATCTCGATCTCGTTCGGTTGCTCGACTGAACTTCAGTATGGACATGAGTATAGATCGATCTAATACGCAACTTAAAGATCTATCAAACAATTACTCTTTAGGTAATTATTTCACCCACATCAATAATATTTAATATTTAATTATCCTTTACTAAAATATTACTAAAATAATGTTATTGTTTATAATACTTACATGATATATCTTTTAGATGAATCTCTTAGCAAAATAAATGCAGACAAAAAGGCAGGTGATCTTTTAAATTTACAAAGCGAATCTGCGAGTACTCAAGATGATACCCATACAGAAATAAAAGTCCTAGCAAAGAACTCAATTCGCGTTGAGCATAATTGCGAAAACAAAACTACAGAATTTGATGTTAAATACAGTAATGCTACCAACACGTTTAAATTGTACAAGACGAGTACAAACGAAAGTTGTATGATCCAACAGACTAACGCGATGCTAGGTATTTCTGGTCAGCAGAGCGTTTCGAATTCTATACAAGACACTGGTTATCAAACTTGCAGTATGAGCAATACAGCGAATGTTACTGATAGTTGTAGCACTACTCCGACTAAGCAAAAGGCTTACTGGGGAGATCGAATTTTAATGAGTGACGATGAACTTCGTCTACCCGAGTGGAGAGAGAACATGAAAAATATATTTAGTTCTACTCCATCACGATCAAATAGGGAAAGGGATACCCATATATTTTAGATAAATATTTTTTATATGGCAAAAATATATAATCCAAGAATATTTTTTATTTTTGATAATGAAATTAGAAAAAATAACCTGCTCAAATGCTTAGGAAAAATTTAAGACACAATTTTTCATATACAATCAAAGATAGTATTATCATTTGTATTGCTCATATTTAAAATCTTACTTTATTATGTCAATATGTTTTGTTTCTTAGTTAAAATTTATAATGTAAAAATTTTAATATATAATAATATAATTTTTAATTTTTCATTACCTGGTATCATCTACAACATATTTTTTTACGCATGGATGCAAAAATGCATTAATGTATAATAATTCATGAAATGATAACAATATATTTCATTTCATGTATTATCATTGCAAGTATCAGAATTTGAGTGAAGTGGGTAGAAATTTAACACATGTTATATACATATTATATACATATGCATAATGTAATCATATCATATCATATCATATAATATATACATGTTTTATACACGTGTTATATATTTTCCATATTAAAATACACAACAATCCATTCGAAATCAAGGAACCAATAGATAGAGAAGGATAAATATAAAGCATTGCATGAAAATAATTATGACAAATATCAGTTTGATGTAAAATATATTATCACCGATTATGTTTATAATGATTGTACATAATAACTGAATGTGCTTGTGTTAATCATGGAAATATAACATAAAACGTGGCGAATTATCAATTTTTCAGTTCAATTGTTTTCATCATTTTTTAATCGAAACATTAACACACAAGCAAACATTTTAGCTGATTTTATGTAGAAAATTTTAAATAAATTCGAAACTATCCCGTTAATTAACTTTCGTGCTACTTCTTTCATGAAAATAAAATATTTTCCAAATTTAACATGAACGCGAATCTCAAAGCCTGCATTTCTGTAAAAGATAAGAAGCTATACATCCTAGAAGTCTTCGTCGATTCTGTTACCTTGTACGCCGAGAAATTGCAGAAAATTTCGCCGAATGAATTAGGCGTCGATCTACAATTTATCGACATGCCATTGTTTCGAATCTTTCAAAGTAACTTCCTCTTGACCAAACCGGATAGACCGAAGGAAATAATTCGCGGGCAGGGGATGCATACTGTGAACTTCAACGTCGGTAAAGTATACCTGTTCACAAGGAATCCTGGCGAACTGGTTGAAAAAATGCGATCGAAACCATTGTTACTGGATGTATACAAAATTAGAGAGATCGTTATTTGCCCCGAGGAAGTATTAAAGGATCCATTAGGAAATTCAGTAATCCCAATACCAGGTTGCCTTTGTGACCACGTGATGATGCCAGACAACGACCTATTTCACTTACCAAAAGCATATGAAATAAAAAACACTTTTGGTCTCGTGGACGAGGAATACAAACCAACTGGTTACATAAGTATTTTCTTCAGAATGATATGTTTCGGGACATATACGATCAATCCATTTTCTATTGTTGAGAAGAAATTATTATTTAAGAATACGGGTTCGTTTAATGAATTTTTATGTACAAAAGTACCATATCCGGATGAGAGTGAAAGAAGAGCCGCAGAGACGGGCACGAAATTCTGTTTGCCTGAAAAAATATTCGAGGAAAGTGAATTGGATACTCCTCCGAGACCAGTAAATATAGCTGCTTTAGTATTAGTTTGTAAAGAATTATCACAAAGAGACGGATATCCTCTAAATATAATTCCCCCGAATTATCCGTTGAAAATACCGGATATATACGTTGAAGAAATTCCGTTTGATGCCGATAGAGCAAGACGGAGAGGGTTCAAAAAACTAGTCGAAGAAGAGCCTGATGTCTTCGTCAATACGAAATTTGCTGCAAAACATAGAGCGTGTATCAATATTGGATGCGCTGGTAATATTTGTTCTGGACAAAAGTAGCAATCATTTTATTTAATAAAAATGAGGGGACTAAATTAACAAAATGTAACTAAAACTAGATACATATTTTATAGAAAAAAATGTAAAAAGAAAATAAATATTGTAAAAGGATTGATGAAAAATTTTTTAGTATTATTATTATATATTTTGTTAATTATACAACAAATTTAAATAAATGATCAAAGGAGATTTTAATAATTTTTAGTGCTTTAAAGAATAAAATGCAACAAGATTATCGGATCACATAAGTTACAAATATATGGCCACATGGCCACAGTAAAGACAGAAAAATATATTTTTCCCTGTTGATCCTCTCGGTATGCTTTGGAGCCCCTCCATTAGTATGGCGCCAATTCAACTGCCGCGCGTTGGTGACTTTGCTCCCCACTGTTCTATCCCCACTCTGTGGACTACCACAGTTTCATGACGGAGTAAGGGGTAAGGTATAAGTGAGTAACTTACTTTCTGTGCCGAGTGTTGAGTGTCGAGTGCCGAGTGCCCAACCAAATACATTCAGTGTTTGTGAGGTATATGTAATAGTATAAGTGACCACTCCTAATCATGAAATTTTTTCAAACACACGATAAGTTTAATATTTAAAAAGAAGGTTTTTGAAATTTTGCGTAGATGTGTGTCAGTGACGGTTAGATTTGATTAGAAAAAATTATTCATCCAAGGTAAATTAAAATGAAATACCAGTTATCTTAAATGTGTATTTTGGGCGTTGACCGCTAGTTTTAATCATGATACATAACACAACATTTTCTTTCTTAGCTCCGTTTTTTTCATGAAGTAAACTGTATCAATTGTTGTAAATTGTCATATATCGTTAATTGTCGTATATTGTAGAAAATGTGGATCTGGATTTTGATATTAACCTTCGCTTACGGGAATAGTCAGTTCTCGCAAGAATCGACTGAATCGACGCGCTCTCCTTGGAATCGATTCGATGATAGAGATCAGGCTGGATTTGGTTTACGAGGTTCTGGAAATCCAACTGACAGTATTATAATAAAAGAGGCGTAAGTTTTACATATAATAATTAGGCAATAAAATATATATGATTGGAGATAAACAATATGCATGTGGTGTATCATAAATGATACTTTTTAATATCAATAATGTTCAATATAATTCAAAGTATAAAAATTGAATATATAAGAGCAAAATGAATCAGAAATGTAACAACAAAATAACAATTCTGAAACTCTTTTTTTTTGGCAGTACCTACTTTGTGGTCGCATCTCGAATGGTTAGACCAGGACAGATCTACCGTGTAGATGTAAATGTCTTATATAGCCCAATTCCAATCATAGTACGTTCGTCCATTCAAAGAAATGGAGTGGAGGTAGCTGCAGATTTTCAAGAAGTAAAGGAAGGCATACCAGAAACTCTAATGATGGGATTGCCATCTACGTCTGTTAATGGGGAATACAGATTGAGAGTAGAAGGAACATATAATAGTCTAACTGGTGGCCAAGCATTTTTAAATGAGACCAAACTTACATTTTCACAAAGATCAATGACTATATTTATTCAATTGGACAAACCTGTATATATGCAAGGAGAAACTGTGCGATTTAGAACTATACCCATAGATACTGAACTCAAAGCATTTAATAATCCTATAGATGTGTACATGTTAGATCCATATAGGAGAGTAATGAGAAGATGGTTAAGCAGACAGAGCAATTTGGGAACAGTATCTTTATCATACCAGCTTTCTGATCAACCAGTTTTTGGAGAATGGATTATACAAGTGATAGCACAAAGCCAGGTAGAAGAGAAAACTTTCCTAGTTGAGGAATACTATCAAACACGTTTCGAAGTTAATGTAACAATGCCTGCATTCTTTTTTGATAATGATCAATATATAAATGGTATAGTCCAAGCAAATTATACTAGTGGTGCACCGGTGAGGGGAAACTTAACTCTAAAAGCACGCATTAGATCACTAGATAGAGCATATACAGAATCTGATTCTGAATCTGCAGAAAGATATTTTTATTTTGATGAGTATTATCCAGCGTGGTTGAAAGTTTCAAATTATTTGAATAATAAGGTTCCTGTATTGAGATTTTTTAATGGAACTTATCACTTCCGATATCCAATGTCAGAATTGCTAAGTTTTGTACCTACTGCGAGCGGAGTGGAGATCACTGTGACTGCAACGGTCGGTGAAAGATTTCTAGACGAAATAATTACAGGTTACTCCACAGCCCGAATATATAACTCTACCTCAAAAGTTCGATTTTTGGGCGGATCACCGCAAGTTTTTAAGCCAGCAATGCCATTTACCTTGAATTTAGTGGCGTCGTTTCATGATAATTCAGTATTGAGACCAACGCAATTAAAAGGGGCTGTAATGGAAATTCGCGCGGATATCGAAATGAGAACAGGTGGTCATAGAACGCTAGAAACTCAATATCTAAAACATTCGGCAGACAATGAAGGTATTTGGTCTACCAGAATCGATTTAAGAAAACAACTTGGACTTGACCATAATTCGAATCAAGCACAGCAAATTCTCAATGATATCTCTTCTATGAAAGTGTTTGCTTATCTTACCGATGGAGAAGGCTACAGAACGCAAACTGAATTATTGTTATTGGCTCACGAATCGCCGAATCAACAGCACATAAAAATCTCAACGTCCACAGAAAAACCTAAAGTTGGAGAATACATGATATTCCATGTTCAAACTAATTTCTATATTGATACTTTCAACTATCTCATTATGGCAAAAGGTACAATACTTTTAACTGGACAAGACAATATGCAACATAACATAAAAACGATCGCCGTTCCTTTAAGTGCGGAAATGGCTCCCGTTGCAACTGCAGTCGTATATCATGTTGGGCAATATGGCAATGTAGTAGCAGACTCTTTAACCTTCTCTGTAAATGGCATTTCACGCAATAATTTCACTGTATTCATCAACAATAAAAAATCTAGAACAGGTGAGAATGTCGAAGTAGCCATTTACGGAGAACCAGGAGCGTACGTCGCTCTTTCAGGTATAGATAGATCTTTCTTCACGATGCAAGCAGGAAATGAATTGACTTACGCCAATGTTATATCAAAAATGGCACATTTCGACGAAGAGACGAATGGAACTCATGCCCACACTTGGTTGTACCATGAAGGTGATCCGGATGAAGTTGTTTACTTCCCTTCTTCAACCTTTGGTATAGACGTCAATAGAACGTTCGAATACATTGGATTAGTAGCCTTCACAGACGCCATTATTTACCGAAGACCTGATAACTGTAACACAACTCAAGGATATGGGGAATGCCTCTCTGGAAGATGTTATAGACTAGACAAAAAATGCGATGGTGTATACGATTGCGATGATGGCACTGATGAAGTAGGCTGCGAGCGCAGAAATGTCACAGACATTGTACAGTTTAGAAAGTGGCGGTTTAACAGGTTACAGAGACAATACGAAAACGTATGGTTATGGAAAGATATCAATATTGGTCCTCATGGTAGATACATTTTCAATATAGACGTTCCAAGAAGACCAGTTCTGTGGATGGTTACAGCGTTCGGTATGTCTCCAAGTATGGGCTTTGGAATGCTGCCAAAAGCCATTGCATATATGGGTATCTTGCCATTCTATATTAATGTGGAAATGCCTACTCATAGTAAACAAGGAGAACAAATTGGTATCCGCGTCTCCGTTTTCAATTACCTACGCAATAATATAGAAGCTGTAGTAGTTTTAACTGGTTCCAAGGATTATAAATTCGTTCACGTTGAAGATAATGGTATTGTACAATCGTACAAGCCTCGTACATCTTTTGGTGAACACCAGTTCTTTATTTGGATCCCTGCTCAAGATGCTTCTATTGTTTATCTACCTATTGTACCGATAAGGCTTGGAGATATCAAAGTACACATCTATGCCACTACCGTAATCGGAAGGGATTCGGTTACGCGTACGTTGCACGTAGAAGCTGATGGCCTTCCTCAGCACAGACATCAATCTATCCTGCTCGATCTTAGTAATCGTGCATATGTGTTCCAATACATGCACGTGAACATTACGGAAACACCTATCATACCCTACGACGAAAATCGTTACTACGTATTTGGATCAAACAAGGCTGTGATAAGTTTGGTCGGAGATGTCGTTGGACCAATTTTTCCGACGATGCCTGTTAACGCCACAAGTCTCATGAATCTCCCTATGGATTGTGCGGAACAAAATATGTTCAGTTTCGCTGCTAATTTATACACGACAATGTATATGCGTTTACTTAATCAACGTAATAGAACGCAAGAGAAACAAAGTTTCTATTACATGAATATTGGCTATCAGAGACAACTTTCGTTTATGAATCCCGATGGATCGTTCAGCTTATTCCGTAGCGATTGGAACCAATCGTCACCAAGCGTTTGGTTAACAGCATATTGTGCTCGTGTTTTACAAGAAGCACGCTTCTACGAGTGGGAAAATTATCTTTACATTGACCCTGAAGTAATAGCACAGGCTGTGTCTTGGTTATTGAAATATCAAACACCTGAAGGATCGTTCTATGAAGTTACATGGATGCCTGATCGCAAGATGAACAGCTCTCTAAATTACGACGATGATATAATAACACATAGAAATATCAGTCTTACAGCTCACGTTCTAATCACATTACAAAGTGTGAAAGATTTGCCTGAGGGTCTAGGAACTCAAGTTGCTGTAAGTGCTGCTGGTGCAATCAAGTGGTTGGAGAGAAATTTGAAATTATTAGAAGTACGAGGGAAGCCTTACGAGATAGCGATAGTATCGTATGCTCTGCTATTGGCAAAAGCTTCTACTGCAGGACAAGCTTTTAATATTTTATCTAGACACGCCCGTAGAGAAGGAGGATTAACTTATTGGGGCAGAGAATCAGTACCTCTTCCTCCTTACAAACTGGAAAATCAGAAACCATTCCTCCTTCCACGTTTACCATACATGTACGACTCAGAAAATATCGAAACCACTGCGTATGCTCTTTTGGTGCACGTTGCTCGACAAGAGATAATGTTAGAACCCATAGTAAAATGGTTGAATTCTCAGAGATTAACCGACGGTGGTTGGGCCTCGACACAAGACACTGCCTGGGCGATGAAAGCGTTAATGGATTATACGGTCAGATCGAGAATTCGAGATGTTAGTTCATTGGCTGTTACTGTAGAAGCCACAGCTCTTCCAGGACAGACTAAAACACTATTTGTCAATGACAATAATCTTGCAAGGCTTCAGACTATAGAGGTAGGTCCATATTTGAAAAATTAATATATTTCTTATTCTATTTAATTTCTATTACATTATCGTAGATACCTGAAGCATGGGGAACAGTAAAAGTACAAGCAAAAGGTGCTGGATATGCAATTCTTCAAATGTCAGTACAATACAATGTGGATATCGCAAAATTCCAAACACAGCCGCCTGTTAAATCTTTCGATCTGGTAACGAGAGCAAATTTCCATGGCAGAAATCAGTCTCACATATCATATCTCAGTTGTCAGAGGTATAATATTGATATATAAATACTGTAATTTATTCTTTTAGTCTTTACATAAAATTTACCAGCTCTTTTTCGCAGGTGGATAAATACGAACGAATCTTCTCGTTCTGGAATGGCAGTGTTGGATGTAGCTATTCCAACAGGTTATATAATACAACAACAAACTTTGGATAGGTATATTCAATCGAAACAAGTAAGAAATCTTCAGAGAGCACGATTCCATGAAAAGAAAGTGCTCTTTTATTTCGATTATTTGGACCAAGAAGAAACGTGCGTAAATTTCACGATAGAAAGATGGTTCCCGGTTGCAAATATGTCACGGTATCTTCCTATCAGAATTTACGACTATTATGCTCCAGGTAAATACACATAATTAAATAATATTAATGTTTTTACAAGAAGCAATCGTTTTTTATTCGTTACTCATTATATTTTTTAGAGCGTTTCAACGAAACTATATTTGATGCTCTACCGACTTATACGCTAAATATTTGCGAAGTTTGCGGTAGTTCCCAGTGTCCTTACTGTCCGATTTATAATACCGCCACGATGTTGGCCACACCAACAGGTTGTCTGCTTGCAATTTCTGTTCTCGTTGTTGTAACAAGATATTTTCGAACACAGGAGTTTAGTGTGGGTTAATTCTCATATATAACATATGATGATTTAACAGAAAAACGGAAAGAGAAAGGTGAATATTCTCGATTTTATATTTTACGTTATATTGTCATCTTTTCTCGACTTTTATTCTTATATCCGTCCTTAAGTCTGGTGCACAACTGGAACAGTACCTGAAAATACAGGTACACGGGAGTAAAAATAATTAATTTATAAGATGAAGTTCCAGTTATCCTTATTTGTAATTATACTTTCTCTTTTTTTTACTGTAACATTACATCAAGTTACTTACGAAAAAGAAACCGTCCATTTGTGATTTGTTAACATATGTCGGAAATTTATATTTAGCGTGGAAGTATAGAAATTTTAATAAAACACATATTTTTATACATTTTTTAACTTTACAATATTTGATATGTTATATAATTTAAAACATATCGTGTGTTTTTATTCACGTTGTTAATCGATGAATGTCAATTTATTCGAATGTTTTCAACATTCCATGTACAGGGTGCATCATGTAAAAATAGAACACCTGAATATTTTCCAGATCTTGAAAGAAACGTCAATCAACAGACCTTTTAGTTTCATCATATTTTTCTCCTTGAACAGTATATCTGTCCTTTCTGACATCTCTACCTTCAATATTAACAGAGATATTTAGGTGTTTTGTTTTACGCGACTCATTCTGTATAGTTTAACAATTTAAAACCGTAGTTAGAGCAATGTGTTCTAGGAGGCAAAGAATTTTTAAGTACAAATGAAACTTACAATTAGTCGAGATCGAATTTTTGTAAGTATGATACACCAAAAAAACATCTTTATACATGTTCTAGTAATAATGTCTAGTTAAATGGATATTAAAAATTCATGATTTCTTCTTATTCTAATCAATTTAAAAAATTCAGATTTTTAAATTTACCTCTTTACAATTTTATGCTTGAATTTCGCTCTCTCTTTCTCTCTCTCTCTTTCTCTCTTCTGACTAGATCTATTTAAAAAGTATGCTGCAACGTTTCTGTTCCACTTACATGTGAAGCTTCAATTGTGCTAGCATTAAGTTATTACTAGAGAAATCATAAGTATCGCTATTTCTATAAAGAGTTTTTATTTAAATTCTACAATTATAATTTGAAAATCGTGCTCATAAATTGTGCCTTCGCAATGCCCCTTGAACACTATCAATTTATGAATCAAAGATTTACATTCCGGTTAAGAAAAGTTGCTATTGGTTGGCAATTTGTAAATAGTAGGCTAGAGAAAAAGATCTATGAATACGGATGTCATTCTAACACATGCTCGTGTACTTTTTCACATGAAAGAAGAAATGTGAAAATATGTAAGGCATTCGTTCAAATAAGGTATTTTGCCTCTGCAAAGAAACTTTATATTCTTTTGTATAGTTAATTGTCTGTTCGAACATCAAAGATCTATTTTTAGTAATATAGCACTTACAATAAGGTAATACAATAATTTGTAAGTCTTTTAAAAGGAAATGTTATATCGTTGATACTTTGAAAATGTGCGACCTAATTACTTAGTTAATAATTTATTCATGTACGAAGCAATAATCTAATATTCGTATTTGCTTTTTTTCGTGTAATTAAGTAAAACAGTCGCTTCGATAAAATAAAAAGAACAAGTGGAGTTACTGAACGATGAAAGATCTTTAAAAGTATCGTCGCAAATTTTCAAATAATATGATAACGCATATAACGTTACTAATACCGTATATAAAAAGTCTGCTTTATAATAAAACACAATAAAATATTAATTAACTTGTTTTAACATGCGAGCGTATACAGCTATCGAATGTATTTTATCATGAAGTTCTCATATTAAATGAAGTTATAACTTTTTATTTAAGGATAACATATTATAATACATATTAAATTATTTGTAAATCAATTTTTTATGAAACTGGTTGCTCGAAAACATATAATCCGTCCGAAAGTATATTTATACAATAGCGAAAAGAAAATAGCACTTAACATGCGTTGAACGTATTTTTAAGTTTTATAATCTTTATACAAATAAAACTGTAAAAAGATATTTCACTCATCATCTTTTATTTTACAAAAGATCCTTCAATTATTGTTTACAAAATTTCAATGATCCCGAAATATATTGTTAAAGTCCATGCTTTTAATAATTTTGCACATGTAACAGCTCTGTTTTAATAACATACTTTCAATACTGTATTTTTTACTTCTGACGTCTGGAATAAATCTATGTTAGTTTTGGGTGGAAATTTGGATTTGGATTATTCGAAACAGCTGTAATTATTTTCGAAGCAATCTTTAATATAGCAACATAGTCAGTCTTACAATAATAAGCCAAAAATACAATCTATATATCGAGCTTCTGGAGAACGGGCGAAAAATGATTTCTGTTTTCCTTCGTGAAACGAACTGTAGGACCGAAAAGGATCGAAGAAAGGCCGCATCTCGCGGCAGAGAAGGAAAACACGTGACCATTTCGCCCGAACTCTTGAGACGAATTTTACAATTTTACATATAATTATATGATGTATCACGTTGCAAAACTGTAGGTCCTGTTTCTCCCACGATGCAGGTGTCGACAAACGAAAGAACGTTAAGGGAGAAAAGAATGTATATGGACCGCGTTCTCTTCGCCGCGGCAACGGAATGATATTTTGTTGGTCCTACTTTCGGTGAACCCTTCATTGAATCAATAGCTGAAAAATTGCAATCTAACAACGAGCGCAGAAATGTGTCATTATGCCGTTGAAATATTTTCCATCTGACCACTCTATCGGCAACTTCATTATTTATAAAACTGAAAATGAGGAAAAAATGTATATTTCATTAATAGACTGCGAACATTTATACTCTTACGAGAAATTTAAAAGAAATGCGAAAACGTACATAATGTAATATAAAAACATATAAAATATCTAATGTAAAGCATTAGTTGTAACATTTAATGGACGAAACAAATCTTCGCTTAAGTTAAGACATAAAAACGTGGATCTGTACAAACATTCGCCATCTATTCGTTAATAAGCCAATTTGTAAACGTTATATCCGAAAGAAGATAGTTTAAACGAATGAAACATTTTGGGTATGGTAAATGTCCGTTGAAAAGATGTCAGTGAGACGAGGGTTTGTTTCGAGTACACATTTCTGAGCTGAATGCGTCACGAGTTTCATCACAAATGAACCGTCCGATCTCCACGACGCCGATTCTCCTCTATCCACTCCATTCTCAATGGCGGAGGCGAACGCTGAAACTCTATCACAAGAAGTTCCAGTTTTCTGGATTTTAAAGCGCATGAGAAAGAGTCGTACGCGTTCGCAGAGATACGTGCGTTCAAAATACATCAAACGGTGCAAGAAAAAGTCGACTTTGAACAAAATTGAAAAGCAGAGATCCGAGGGGATGTCCCTGTAATTAAGGCCCGACTATCGAGGCTTCTAACGACGTAATTCCATGAATTATTTTCCATAAATTGCTGTTTTATGATTATCCAATACATATTTCTTTCCTTACTTACGCAGATACGTAATGATATAAATCCCAGTGACG
The DNA here is from genome assembly GCF_051014615.1 of Bombus vancouverensis nearcticus. Taxonomy (NCBI): domain Eukaryota; kingdom Metazoa; phylum Arthropoda; class Insecta; order Hymenoptera; family Apidae; genus Bombus; species Bombus vancouverensis. The sequence continues at coordinate 10,613,354 of NC_134920.1, read as the reverse complement.
GATTACTTTATGAGAAAACAGACTAACTTTCCCCTCCTTAGTATTATCAGCACAATAATAGAAAACACGGTGTGTTGGTTGCGCGTTTTAACAAGGAATATCGTCATAGTGAGAACCGTGTAGAGATTAGCTAGTAAAGTTCTAACTACGAATAGGATCATTTAAAAAAAAATTTTTTTTCAAGGATCTTCGTTAAATATCGTCGGACATTAATTACAAATTACTTTCAGACGCAGATACAATTTCGGACCTAAATTATGACCAGGATAGGGAAAACGATCGATACAAATATATAGGTATATTATAATAGTTATTTGATGAAACATTTAAAGCCTTACATAAAATATACAGTATGATGTGTATCGTCACGCATGTATGATAAAATCGTGTGGTACCTGTGTATGTGTGTTATGTGTGTATGTGGTTTTATATCATTCGTTTTTCTCGTATAGAGAATAATTACGTTACACGTCGAACTTTATCAGAGAGCATGTATATATATATATTTATTATACGTGTTCAAAAGACGTCTCAAAATATGCAGCCACGTTCTTTTTACGATCATTTTTTTTCGTTTTTTTATTATTATTTCTATCTTTTTCCCTTTTTTTCTTTTCGTTAATAGAGCGGAGATTGGTATATGTCCTTGAAATTGAGATACAGTATTCAGTGTACTCTTGGACTGAGACTCGATACGGCAGTAATAGTAGTAATAGTAATAATAATAATTAATAATAATAATTAATAATAATAATAATATAATAATAATTCTTATAAATTCTTACACTTCTTCGTACCGATAGACTCGAAGAATGTTATCGACTTACTTTATTAATTATTTATTCATTTATTTATATTTATATTTATATATATATATAATATGTATAGTTCGCCCGTGTCCGTAACTTTTTTTTCGTTAATAGCGATCTTTTTTTTAATCATATATAGATATATCGGTATACAGAGCTAGTATCAAATTCTAACAGAATCGATGCTATGTAAAAATTGTTCCAACCGTTTCGGAGAGATATGCATTTCACTCTGCATCTACTCGTTCTTTTCAGAGTCATTTTCTTCTCTTTTCTTTTCGTTTAATGTACCTTTTGCTCTTAGACTTCTTTTCTTGTTTGTTTCATCATTCTAAATAATTAGCTCAACCTCATGACATTATTAAAAACCTCGTTTTCACGTCATCGTCATGATCTTCATCATCATTATCATCATTATCCATTAGGAAATTCATTTGTCTTTGATTCGACAGATCGGTCGTGTATCTCTTACATTAAATTATACAATAATTAAAGATCTAGAAAAATTCGATCTCGATTGTGAATTTTCTATTTAAAATATACTGATACTCAATTTCTCACAGAATTCACGCATAGAAAATGAAGTATTAGTTTCACACCGTCATTCATTCCCCTAAGCACAATTAAAATGGAATATATCTCGTTACAAAATAAAAGAAATTGATAATTTCAATAAAAATTTAAAAACATTTTTACAGAGCATTAAAGTTCAACTCTAAATATCGATTTAAATAATTATTCGCTTAAAGCAAAATTTCATTGTTTATACATATATAAAAAGTCTATTGAAAACTACGCTATATTCTTTTTTTTATATCGTAGCTCTAACATTAAAATCATGACAACAAAAAAAGATAGCATATCGTTGGTGAATCGTTGCAAAAGTTATTAATTTTTTCTTTTCTTGAGCTATTCACCAATAATTTTCTTTTTCCTTTTTTTTTTTAGGCAGTTAGGCGATTCAGTACTTTCAGTGGTGAAAATTAAAAAAAAATTACTTATCTAAAATAATACAGCGAATCCTGGTACACAGAGTGTACAACAAGCTTATTATCCAACTATATCGTTTAGGCTGACTACTGTTAAAGTGGTCTTTAAGTTACATACAATCAATAATAAAAAAAAGACACGTTCTCGATAAGAAGGAGATACACGTAAAAAGTAACACAGTCGTTTGTTTTCTTTCAGCCTTTTGATATTCAGGGTTTCATCTAATAAATTTTTCTTCCCTTCTTTATAAAGCTGATTAGATTATCATTGCCATCGTACTCTATTTAAATTACAGTAAATGGTACTATTTTAGTGTGTAAAATGTCACTGCATATATATAATATGTACCTATATTGTATATATGTATTGCAGCAGTAATAGTTCTCGATGTAAGTAGATAAAAGTAGCAATTTGCTGGTCAATGCAGAATCATTAGACGACCCGTCTTTTTTATCGTATGTATAATTTCATTTTATATTCGATAAGTACGAAATATGATGTTTAAAAAATAAAAAATAAAAAAGGAAGTATGAAATTATTAAGAGATCGTCCAATAAGTCTAGCATCTACCAGATTCATTTAGTCTATCATATATGAAAATGAATCTTATGTTTTGGTCAGTGTGAAAAAATAAAAATAATAATTCTTATATTCTGCAAACTACTGTGGACCACGTCAAGATTGATATTGTTTCCTTATATTTGGTTGTATGTTTTGTTTTTACTTTTGTTTCCCTCTGGTTCACATACATGAATGAACCTGTACGTGTATTTTCACGCCCACTCTTTCACTCGTGAATTCCACTGAAGAATTCTTTCAGCGCAAACAGACGGAAGGAGAGAGGCATGCAGATGAATTCTGGGGAAACGAGCCTTCTTTTCTCTTTTTTTGGTTGAATTTGACAAACTAAATATTTCGAAATCCTTATTTTTCGTTTCTGTTTTTGTTGTCTTGCTTTTTTTGTTTTCTTTTTCCAAATTAATTCGTCATCTGCATAGCACGATGATACTTTACGGATATTCGTCACATAATAATCAAGCGTCGTATAGCGCAACAAACGTAGTAGATCTCTGGATAGTGAGGAATAATAGAGTACTTATCTGCAAAATTCTTGATCTTCACGGGAGATATCAGTGTTTTACATTTTTTATATATATATGTATTTTTATGTATATACGTATATTAAAATTAGCTAGCGCCGCTAATTCAGCTCGATTCTTTTTCTTTAGAATCTGAAAGCAAACAAAGGAGGCTCGGTCAATCGAAAGGACGCGCGAAATATTTGACTGGGCAATTGAATATTTCGTTACCGTTTGCGGGTAACAAAGCGCGCAACGACAAATAATTTTTTTTCCAGGAACGATACAAGCTAGAGAACGTTTTTTTTCTGTTTTTATTTACCGCTATCGGATTTGTCTTCGGATGTTCCATTTGTCAGTTCAGGCTCTTTCTTCTTCTCCCCCTCCTCAGATTCAACGCTCGTCGCTTTTTTCTCTTGGCTTTCTTGGCTGGCCGCCTTTTTATCCTTCGTCTTTCCTTTGGCTGGGGTGGCTGGCTTCGGTTTTGGCTCGAGACTCGGATCCAGCACGATCTTACCAATGTTCTTACGGTCATGCATCTTCTGCATGGCTTCCGGGACGTCCTCCAAAGCCCACGTAGAATCTACCATAGGCTTTATTTGACCATCGTTCCATAAGGCGAACACTCGTTCTACTGCTCGTCGCACGAACGCGTGGCTACCATGTTGATACATCAAGTGGCGCAGATTCAACCCAGACAGAGTTTTATTCTCGTCAAACAGTTTGATGGGGGATACCTTGTCTACTTGCCACCACTGTAAAATGATAAACATGAAAGATTTTGAACATTGATGTAATATATTGTCATACATAAGATAGCCCAAGTCTGTTTTGCGATTAAATGCATTTCCAAACATTTTATAAGGATGAGATTATTGTGTTAAAATAATTTCATTTATTAGTATACATGTATATATCGTGGTTTATTAAAGAGAAAAGTAAATGATTTTGAAATATTCATTCTCTAATTTATATTTAAATTACCTAATGGATCTCTAAAAAGCCTCTCATCCTTATAAAAGTACTTAATTTCCTTGACTTCGTACCTCTTGGATTAAGCGCGTTTACTGATTAAACTACTGGTCCTATTCATAAATTAGTTACCGCTATTACAAGGAGGAAATAACTCCTTGTACAACGATGCGGAGAGAGGAAGAAAAAAATAATAAAGTTAAATTTCTGTGACGTACTGATCGCGCTGCCGAGAAGAAGCTTTTAGTCTCTCCGGTGACCACATTACTCGATCCATAAAGGATATATTTCCCCATTGGTTTCAACAAAGCGTAACCCTTGTTGCATTCTTCGCCGCAAAGGCAATCCAGAACGATGTCTACGCCCTCTGGGGAGATCCTGTAGAACAAAAGAGAATCGAAACGGCCGATAAAGAATCCTATGATATATAAACACACCATGAAGGGAAAAAACGATAAATTATAGAGTTCGTTACACACTTCCTGACTTCGTTGCTATAGTCTGTGCCTCGTTCCAAGAGGTGGTCGATGGTGCCAGCTGCTTTCAGGGCTTCGTGCTTTGATTTACTGCACACACCAAAGATGGTCACGTCTTTCACGGTCTTGGCCAGCTGGACCACTGCCTGACCCTAAAACAGAATTCATTAAATGAATACTAATAACTGAAGATAGGAAAAAGGAACTATCCTTCATTAGTACGTTCAAATGATAAATTTGAGATTGGATATAGCAAATACGCGTAAATTTCAGCTTTCTAAAGTACACAGAAACCGCGTATGATTCGAAGAATTATTCAAATGCAACATTCCTTATTCAAGACTAAAAGTTCTCGATTCTAATGGTCACATCTAAATTCCGTAGCCATCGTGTTTCACTAATCTTCTAGAGATCTCTTATCGCCTCTTTTCTCTCATTAAAGGAAATTTTATTTTCTGTTAACATACTTGAACAAAACTCGTTAACTCCGTGGTACGAGAATTTTTCACGGTGTAAAGGATATAGCGGCGAGTTATATCTTTTAAAAACTTCAGAAGCGGCGGCCAGGGGCGCGCTTAAATTATTTTTAGTTGCCCGGCTGTTCGTATCGTGTTCACCAAACTCGTAATCCCATTATGGTGGCAGAAGGCAGAAAAAGCGTCTTCTGAAGTCTTTTCATTGCGCGACCGCGAAAGAACAGCCGGGGCAGGACACACGATGAGGAAGAAAAAATTGAAGCGGAGCTGCTGGAGATTTTCTCAACAGAAGCAGCATTCATTATTTCCGAGAATCAAGAGAGCTGACCGCCCTTCTCTCTTCTCTTCTCCTTGTCTCTCCACTCTGACCGTTCTGTCGAGAATTCGATACCCAATAACGTTGACCAATCCCAGAGCCTCGAGTGGCGCGGCGAAAGGAACAGAGACAGGATGATAGGTTCGAAGGGAAGAGAAGCAAGAATTTAAGAAAACGAAAAAATCGAAGAAAAGAGGTAGCAAAAAGGGAAAGAGCGCGGACGAGGGCCAGAATGTTAAGAAGCCACTCTACATTGTACGTCATAACGTAACACATTGCCAACCGTTTAGAAGGAATCTCGTTTTCTATCATCATATTATTCATAATTAGACTGCGGATATTTATACAATTTCATATTTTTATAAATATAACTAAAAATAAAGACGATCGTATTTCACGTATTAAATGTTACAACCAGTGTTTTGGATACTTTACATATTTTTGCATATTGCTTTGTGGCGCCTTTAGATTTTCATCTAAATGCATAAAAATCCACAGTCTATTTATAATAAATAATATTTCGTTCCCTAGCTAACAATGCACAACAGATTCAGGTAGTTTATACGAATCAATCTCTTAGAGTAGAGGCTGTCGTAAAAGTTTTATGTAAGCAGATTAATAAACAAACAAAATGTGTTCAAAATTTGTATAATATATCATGTATAAATATCAGATCGATCAATTTCCCCTCGTAAAAACATCCTAATAATATCGAAAGATTCCCGAAGATCAAACTTTCTAGAAGTTTCTCGATGTTATCGCAATACACATCTGTTCCAAACGACATTTCCTCAAACCACCACCACCACCACCACTACTGTGAAATTCTCCACGCATCATTGACAGCAACGAACATATTTCATGCGGTTAAGTCGAACGAAACGCCGCGAGTATACGAAACCAGTTAGTTCGACAAGAATATACGTAACTAGGGGATGGCAATACAGAGCAAAGGAAAATATGAGCTGATATGGTGTGGTAGCGCCAGCGAGTTCGAAGAAAGAGGAAAAGTCCGACGTGATCGGGAAATGCAATCTCTCAAGTCAAGTGCTTTTTCTAGCTTTTCTCGTCTACGTGACTCGCCTAAATCCTTCTCCGACGATGATACACGCGGAAAAGCGTATTTGAGGCACGCGTCGACAATCTCAAGTTTTAATGAAATAACGAATCTGAACAGATTTCTGTCTCTCTTCTTTCGCTTTTTCTTTGTCAGATGACCTTAAGCTGTTTGAATTTTCTATGTAAAAGAACAAATAACATTTACCCAATAAGACAAATAATTTTTCTGTGTCTTTAAAGCGATATAAGAATCTTTGTTTCGGTGGGTTTTATTTTTCGATAAACCGAAGAATGACGTAACAAAGACGCGCGCAGGGATTCGAGTTCAAACTGGTTATCAGAAGTGAATTTCTTGCCTTATTAAAACGGCATTACATAAATACTTAAAATCGAGATGCGATAGTTTGACGGGATTAGGTAATCAGGATAGGGTCATCGAAAGATAAGTCCGAAATCGGTTTATCCAAGAATCCTCCCGATACAGCCAGAAAAGAACCACACTTATCAAATCATACATTCTACATTTACACCCTTAAACGTTATTAGACAATAATTTCTATTTACATCGCTGTCACTTACATCTATTCGTTCGTTCTTTAATAAAACCACGATATTAACCCTGAAGTTGGCACACGGAGGCCTTTCATAATCGTAACAGGATACCGGTTTTGGTTACTGCATTGCAAACTAATTGCAAGTGGAAAAATTCCTTAACGTTTCTACGCACGTTTGAACTCTGAATACTCTGAAACTACATACCAAGTATTTCAACTATTGTACATATCATGTATTTCACTGAGTTTTTCCAGAATCATTTTACGTATTCAAAATATGTAAAAAAATTCTCACAACTGAAAGACCGCGGTGCGATGTACCTCAGACTCAGATACATTACAATTAATTAGGGCCACCGATTCAGCTCGATATTCCTTTCCTTTGGAATCTGAAAGTTAATAACATTAATAATGATCCTTCATAATGCGATCAACTAAAAATCGAACTGGCCACAGTACTCGTTCGTGCAAACGGGGCTTAAGAGCCAGCGTACAACACGTACTGACGGTGATAGCATGACGGTAGTGGTAACAGTTGTGGTGGTGTGGTCTCAGACGGGCGCGGCCCGTCACGGTGGTCGATGAGAGAACGAAGGGTTGCTTGGCAACCCTCACACCCCTGTCGTTCCGTGCACCAGCGGCGGCAGCATCCCCCGTAGATTTTCGTCGTCTCAACTTCCAACGATGCTACGCGACGCGTATAGACCAATGAGTGGCGCGGGGTGGAGGGCAGAGTAGAGGGGGGTGAAGTAGAGTAGACTAGGAGAGAGAGGGGATGCGGAGAGGGGGAGGTAGGAGTCGCGGGGGCGATGTAGTTAGCTTCGAATGTAACCTGTTGAGCCGTATTGATCCCGACGTACCTAGTCGGCTGCTCCCGCCTTCTCCTTCGACGACATTGAGAGAGAAAGCGTTGCACGGATGTGACTCGAGCAGACTTCGCGAAAGGGGCAGTAACCTTGCATCGTGTAGCGGTCTCTCTCTCTCTCTCTCTCTCTCTCTCTCTCTCTCTCTCTCTCTATCTATCTATCTATCTATCTATCTCGATGGGTCGTAATTGCCGCGCGATCCTATCCCTCTTCCTTCCGCTTTTCTAAAATGCGATTTTCCCTCCCCAGGAGTAACGACGAGACACGGTGAATGATTTTTTGGATAAACCTTTCACCACGTTGAAGATGGGACGTTTACAATGGGAGGACGCTTTTAATTTTCGGATAGAAGTATCTCGTGATTTTCGTTGGGGGACACGAGATGTCTGATGGTTCTGACTTTGGTGGTAAGGGCTGTGATAGGTACTTGTATATTTCATTTCTAAGAGAAGCTTTGATTTTGCGTAAGCGTTAGTTGCGATTACATTTCCCTTGTTTTATCGTGGTAGTCGCAGTATTCGCAAGGCTTTGGTAACTAATCTAGGGATATTTTTAATTGGTTAAAATTCTAGCTAAGTTTAATTCGTAATTCAGATCGTGTTATCGAAAGAAGATAGGAAAAAAGGTGAAACATATGCTATTCTTACTAACGCGTTAGAACATTTTCCCTCTTTTCTCTCTCTTTGAAAAAGTACTGTAAATATTTGATAACTAGGAGCTTTTGAACCGTTTAACCAAACATAGTTCGTTAACAATGAAAGAAAATGTGAATAATTCTCTTCGATCTTTTTACGTAACGGAACCTAAGTACAAATAAGCAAGTAAACCGCGCAACAAATAATCGCGTATCAACTATATCAATCTATATGATTAACGAGTAGCAAACGATCACTTAACGGTTGCATAAAACGTTTTAACAGCCTAACAATTAATTCGATCATCTTCAATTCTCCAGAGCAAGATTTTACAATGTTTCTTTATATCATTTTCTTCTGTCGTCTCCGTCTTTGACGCACAGTGCGGTTGTCTCTTGGAATATTTTTCACGTTAGATAATTGCGGCGCTTTTTATCGCTACATCAAAGAGAAGAGATGACTTACCACACCACCGCCGGCGCTGTGAAGCACGAGACTCTTTCCAGGCGTCAAATTGGCCAGTTCGAACAGCAGTATGTAAGCAACAGTGTAGTTCATCGTGATTGCTGCTGCATCGAGGTAACTCATCCCGGCTGGTAGCGCGAAAACGGAGGTGGCCGGCACGGAGACGAGCTCTGCCCACGCCTTGTGATCAGGAAGTGCGACCACTCGATCGCCCACCTGAAAATAAGTAGTCAAATGTTTCCTGTACATTAACTTTATTACCATCTCTCTTTTTTTTCATCTTTAAAATTAGTACCGTCTTCGTACGCTTTTCTAAATCGATTTTATTGACCCTGCCGCAGTCCTTGAACATGTACGTCTCACTCTCGCTTTGCTTTCAATCCGAAGAAAGATTTTCAATTTTTTTTTCGAAACTGTAGCATTGGCAGAAGAAATTAAACATGTACCAATAACGATTCTCTTATATTTTCCAAAAATCTATGAAATTTTCTAACGATAGAAAAATACAATTCTGTTATAAATAACGTAAAAGACACAGCAGGCTTAATACGTATGTTTAATACATATGCTTTCGACGACTGTTTGGTGTAATCTCATAATATTTTAAAAATCTCTCGTTTGTGACTATCATTTGTGACAAATTTGAAGTTAGAGTTAGATTTTATGTTAGGTTCAGGTTAGGTTATACATCGTATTCAGTTATACATTAACACGTATAAAACGAACGAAGGTTATAGATACTATAGATACTTTCACGCGATTTTCAATGATGTAACGTTCTTACAATGATTGGTATGAAGCCCAGGGCACATAACACGTATAGATTATGTAACAATTCGGCAATTGAATTTGAAAACCAATTCCATTCGATCTGATAAAAATTTCAGATTCGAAAAATTGCGCGTTATCCTTGTTCCCCAGCAGAACGAAATAGGGATCCACTTCGTATCCCCGAATTTAAAAGGTATCGACTTCCAACTCCCTCTATTTACACCCTCCGTCGTATCCGCACCCCAAAGCATATTTCCTAAATTTTCCAAATCTTTTTACGAACCTATCACGATCAAACAAGTATTACAAATTATTATGGTCGCGTCGCTTCGTCATCGATCTTCAAATATCTGTACACAGGGGCATAACGCTTGCCGCCATCGTTGCAGCAACAGCGTGATATAACGCATCCCGATAATTCCTTCAAACAGCGATTAACCATCTTCAAATGAGAACCCCTGCGGCAAGGCAGATTATCCCATAAAGAAGCGAGTAAATGAATAAAACAGAGAGAGGGAAGATCGCCACATATAAACCCAACAATGCCAAGAACTCGAGGAAGCGAGCCAGAGGGGAAGGAAAGGTCTGGGTTAGAGGGCGCTGCGTGCTCGAATATTCCATCTCGAAAAGCTTCCCACTTTCGCGTATATACTCTCTATACAGGATGTTTCAAAAATAGGTGGCCAATCTTCGGTACTGTATTCTACTCTCCCTCAGGAAGGGAAAATGTTACATAAACATTAGTCTCTGGAAAATCTTCCTCTTCGAGATATAAATACTCCTTGTTTGTTTCGAAATTTTACGTGCGTATGCTGTTACGCATAACGACGGCTCGTGAAAATATCCAAACATTTACCATACGAAATTTCTATACATATACCGTAATTTATTACGCAAAACATTTTGCACGGTCAATTTCAAAATTAGAACATTAGAAAAGCGCTAACTAACGAAACTTTATTGGCGTTGTTTGCTTTATTTATTCGTTTCTCGATAACAAACAACATTACGCGTGTAATTTATTTCTCCAAAACTGTGCCGGTTTCAAAAGGTGGAAATTCGATTCCAGCCACGTATCCAAACAACGAAACCGGAAATTTCTAAAGAAGCGGAGAAGTGATCAGTTTGACTCGTATTACGCGTTATTTATATTATTCCTATTGCAAGGTAATATTTCTGAAACATCCTGTATATGCCGTATAGGCTGGCCGGTCGTTTACACGCGCTGCTCGGATATTTGACCCTAAAGCCTTAAACCTGGCATCTTCTCCTCGGTTCTCCCCCTCGTGACCTCGAGCAGTTTCGCGAGTCGCGAAAATAGACCACCCCAAGATGCGAGAGACAGAGAGAAAGGAGGAAGAATAGAGTTTGGAGAAAGAAGCGTTTTCCTCTGGCGTCTACCAGAGTACCCAGCTCGAAGAGTACCGTGGGACTCCACCCTTGCGGAAAGATTAGTGGGTGAAAAATTCAAGGACGACGCGATGGACTGAACGCGGAACGACTATTTCGAGAACGAATTTTCCTTCGGGCGGGCTACCGCTTTGCCGCCAGACGTTTTCTGTCTGAGAGTGAAACGATCGCTTTTTCTTGCTTCATAATGAGCACCGGACGCGTTTTTCGTTGAGAAACCTTTTTCCTTTGACGGCTTTTTTTCTTGACTTTTTTCACCGACTCGAAGGAATGGTGAGCTCGTAGAAAGAATTCTGTTTGCTTACGAGAACGAAAATATAAATTATGACTGACTGTAACGTTGCGTGTATTTATCATAAAGCGAGTAAAACAGGAATAAATACGTACATACATTTTCTTACGTTCCGAGTGACAATCGAACGGTTGAAAATCATATTGGTTTGAGTCAAGCTTTTGAGAATCTAGCTTCTCAAATCTGGAGTCTGGGAGTCGCGTGTTTCAACTCGTCAAGGTATCGCCCTCTAATCTCACGGTCCATTAAATTACAATTCTATTCTCTGTCGGAGTACGTTTCTACAATTTAAAGGAGTGTAACGATTCGTGGGTAACGATAAACGCGGAATATCATTTTATGAGAAATATCAGTGAGCTAATTTATGGCGTTAGAATTCTCAATCCTTCGTGTGTATCTTAATCGATAGATCGTAAATGTCTATGCTGCTCTATATCTTTACGAACGTAATTACAGAAATGGAATATCGATAGAAATTTGTTTCGCCTGCTAAATATAACGAGCGTTCAAGTACTTTAAATATCGTATATATCGTTGCATGTTGTACATAGATTTTTGGAATCTTAAATTTCTCAAAAGTGCATCAACAGCCGCAGTCTATCAATCGAGTCACCACAATCTACTCCTAGTTATCTTTATCGGAAGAAATTTCTCTCCGTCTCGTTAAATACGACAATCAAAAACTGAAACGGTTGATATTTCACGGATAACCACGTGGCGTCCGGGGCAAAACCACCACGGGAGAAAGATGATTCGACAGTATAATAACGTTCCTAAGCGTGGCGTCGCTTTTTCCTCAGTGGACACAATATTTTCCATGACACAACGTTGCGTTGGCTTGATATGTCGCTGGGAAATATTAGACGTCGTTTCTGTCCGGAGGCAACCATGGAAAAATCGATAGGAATCGAGCCAGCTCAAAGGAATAACTATCGAGACTAGAGTATATTACGTTGCAGGTGAAAAGAACGAAAGTACACGCCTCTTTTTTTCCCCTTAACACAAATTTGCATTTATTATCATATCAAGCGATTCTTGAGCCACCCTTTCATACATATTTTAGGGGATTGTTGATGCAGATTATACGCTGTTATGCCACGAATAAAAGAGCTACACACAGATAAATATATCGTTTTAACACTGACCTTACCAGACCTGGGTCACATGAACGGTTTCGACATTTAATTTCAAATTGTACATTTATTGTTATTTCTATTGTTCGTCTAACTTTATGTAAATTTTACATTAAATTTTCCAAACGGTCACTTGACCGGGTGTGATAAGGTTAGCATTAAATCGCTGATAAACATTTACCTATTAAAAAACTTTTGTTCAAAGCATGAAAGATGTTCCAAGGTTGGTGGTTGGAAGTACACCATGGGCGTAAATCAAAGAAAAATGCAATTAGAAGTGCGTGAGAATTCGAAGGGGAGAGACTATGGAAAAATAAATAAATAAAATAAGATAAAATAATTCTTCGTGATTAGATTAGAAGATTTTTAGAAATTATTTCGATGAATCGTTTGAAATTCTTCGTTTGACGTTGATAAGCAAAGGTGATGATACTTCGTTGAAGATTTGAATTTGATGGTTCGCAGAATTTGGATAGAGCGCTGAGAGTTGAGAATAAGTTAAAGATAACTGCTTTTTAAAGACTGTTCGCCGATAAAACAACCGACAAAGCTGGATGTAAAGTTTTCTGGCTGGGATGTTCCTTGGTTCACTTACTTTAAAGTTCTCCACGCCCTCGCCAACTTGCTCGATGTCACCTGCGCACTCGGATCCCATAATGAAAGGAGTTTTTGGTGGGGAATCGATAGCGCCCTGTCTGGCCATCAGATCTTGGAAATTCAATCCACTGAAAAGACACAGAAATACATTTTATTAAAAAAAACCTGCTATTAATGTAAACACTCTATGTACGCATTAATACAGGTACAATGTTGAAGATAATTCAACGCATTAACAAACTACCTCAGTCTAAGTGTCCTAATACTTATGGTTAGCACTGTACATTTCTTTTTACGACTCCGTAAAACAACCAATTCTGCAAACACGAGCCGCGAGTACGATCGATGATATGGATTAACCGTATGACGTAGGTATAAGTTTTTAGTACTTTCCGACAAACCGACGCTATAGTCAAAAAAAAAAAAAAAAAGAAGAAAAGAAACGAGGGCTAAT